>NC_091482.1:24206720-24511095 GCF_036971445.1 Narcine bancroftii
CTTTACTCACAGCATTAGGTGCCAAAGGAGTCATGGAGGGAGCGGTCTCTGCAGAAGGCAGAGAGGGGAGGAGCAGGGAAAATGCATAGTATGAAATGGCGGAGTATGAGCTATTGGATGCGAAGGGGAATTCTATCCTTGTGGCACAGGGGACCATGGCAGATATCTGGATAATGGAGGATATAGGGGTGGTAGAGGGGAAGCCATGTTGTTTGAAGAAGGAGGACATCTCTAATGATCCAGTGTGGAAGACCTTGTCCTGGGAGCAGATGAATTGGAAGAATTGAGGAAAAGGGGGGCAGGGTGTGAAGAGGTGTAGTCCGGGTGGATGTGGGTAGGTTTGTAGAAGGGTTTGTCTCCAAAGGAGGAGAATGAGAGATCGAGAATGGGGAGGGTGTTGCCAGAGAAGGACCATGTGAATTTGAGATCTAATCAAACAGCATTTCAATGCTAGTGTTCCTTGGCTGTGTAAGAACAATTGCATCACGTTTTCACATGCTTTCACTGTCATCACATCCTCCAAGGACTTGTACACCTTTTAATTCCATAGGTTATGGTTCATTTTCCTTTCTGCAGATTTGTGGCCTCGTGCGGTTTTATAACAGATGTGAAGGTTTGGGAAGTATGTTTTAATAAATCGGGAGTGTTCCAAGAAGTGGTGAGAGCCTTTGATCTAAAAGGGCATTCAGCTGGGATTTACTCGTTTGCTTTTTCCAATGATTCCAGAAGGTAAGACCTACTTTTTGTGACCTGCTACATTGGCCTTGATTAGAAATCCAGCTATATTTTGAAATCTTGCAGAAAAATAATCCATTTCACTAGCAATGAGGTCAATCGGCCTATATGAACTCTTGGTATGTAGCCTAGAACTGTGTATGTACAAGTTGAATGATTTAAAAATATATATTTTCCTTGTATACCCATTAATAGTTTAGATTAAAATAGGGTAAAATTAAATTAAAAAAAAAATTTAGATGTACAGCATAGTAACAGGCCCTTCCGGCCCACATGCCTGTGCCACCCATTTTGACCTATTTAACCTACAACCCTCGTACATTTTGAAATGTGGGAGGAAACCCACATGGACACAGGGAGAACATATAAACTTATGGACAGTGCTGGATAAACCTTCATTATTATAAGGATAATAATTAAGTAAGGGTGGCTAATTCCCCAGGGCTTGATGAATGGGAAGCAAAGGATGTGATAGCTGGGGTCCTGAAGGGTACTTTTGCATCTTTATTTGCCTTCATTAAGAGTTTTTAATGATAGATGGTTGATATCTGGATTATGCTGCCAGAGGAGGTGGTAAAATCATATAAATCACGCATTTGGAGAGATGCTTGAATAGGAAAGTCAGAGAAGGATATTGATTTATTAAGGCCTAGTGTGTTAAGTGGACAAGACTTGGAGAGTTGAAGGGCCCAATTCTACGCTGCCCAACTCCGACTCAATAGTCTAAGTCCCCTTGTCCTCAACAGGAATATAAATAGAAACAGAGACCAGTGCCATAGCTATTAAATCATCTTTTTTGACTATTATCGAAGGTGGTGGGATTAAAAATTGGTACAGGATCTTAGTTTAAATTGTATACAAGGGCAGGTTATGGCATTTTGTATTGGATCTGAAATACAATTGCAAACAGAAGCACAGTTGGCGCAATAGTAAGTGCAACGCCTTTACAGCGCCAGCGATCGGGACCGTACAGGGATTTGAGTCTCGCGTTGTCAGTAAGGAGTTTGTACATTCTCCCCATGTCTTGGTGGGTTTTCTCTGGGGGCTCCGATTTTCTCCCACCATTCAAAAACATAATGGGGGCGTGGGTTATGGGGTGTAAATTGTGGCACTGACTCATGGGCCGAAATGGCCTTATACCATGCTGTATGCCTAAATTTAAATTGTCGAGATATTTGTATGCAACTGTATCCCTTTAAAGTTTTAAGAGCTTGGAGTGTAGAAGAGAAAGAGGCTGAGAAGTGATAGGGGAAGAGTTCATTAAACTAAGAAGGGTAGGGTCACCATTAGTCCTTTGCACTCTCCCCACCACTTTAGCTAATTTTGCAGATGGGTGCCTGAAAATGATTTTTAGAAGGAAACATAACATGTAAATGACACGGATGACAGTTGTAAATATTATTGTATTAAATAGAGGTGGATAAATAGATTACAGAAAGATCTAAATTATTGTATCATAGGTGTTTGTAGATGTACACAGTCTAATAAGTAAGATGGCTGAGCTGCAGGCACAAATCACCACATTAAAATTAGATATGGCAATAACCAAGACCTAGCTCAGGAAAGGAAACAGTTGATTGAGAGGAAATATAGAAGTGTGTTCAAATTCAACAAGGATCCAGATAGTAAACAAAACTTGGCAGTAGGTTTGAAAGCCAAAAGGCACAAATTTAAGATAACTGATTTAAAAAAAAATATAGAAAATACTCTAAATTCTGTTTTTTCTTGCTTTGGATAAGAGAATTAGCTTGACACAAAAACAAACCTTGTAGGGAGAATGAATAAAGATAGATGAGACTAATGTTCTATTTACTGCCACAAGTTTGAGCACATTACAACTTTGAGTTCATTTCTAGTTGGCTACTTACACTTCTCGTATCAGTTGGTTATAAAGCAAGATTTGTAAGGTGGCAACAAATTTTATTGTTGAAGTCAATGAGATCTCCGAAAAAATAAATTTTTGCTTGTGATTTGGAAGTATTAACTGGTTGGGTAAATGACACTGGGAACAATTTTTTTCCAAAAAGTCGGCTTCTTGAAAAGAAATTTGGAATTATGATAGACAACTTCAAGCTGAACACAAAAATAATTTCAGATTTGCTGTATCACGTAGGAAGATGGAAAAACATGAAATTAACCTTTATTGAATTTAGCAGGTTTGATCGGCCATTGACGCTGACTCATTGCGTTAGTTCAACTGACCTAAAAATGATTTGCTGCTGATATTCGTTTGTACTCAGCATCTGATGCCTCTCATGTCAGTGTCAAACACTAGTCGGCCAGCACTGATGGGTTCCAGTTGCCCTGACACCGCTTTTCCGCGGTCACAATGTCCTGATGAAATCTTTCGCCAGGTTCGTCATTGCACCAAGATCAGCGGGGAAGATGTCCAAGTACGAATGCAGAAAATGAATTTTCAATGACATGATACACTTCATGGTTTTGTAGGCTTGAAGTGGATTAAAAAAAATAGGTTATATCTAACAAAAATTTTGAAGTGATTTTTTTGATCAGCAGCCCCAAAATCCATAAAATACACCCAGAAGTGCTCAGGACGCAAAATCTTTGTTATCCAGTGTTATTGGTTTGTAGGCTAACCTATTTTTTTTTAATGGAAATTAGTAATTAGCTAGAATAGTTCAATCTAGTCTCAAAGATTGTCTTAAATAAATACAGACTATAATGATTAAAGTTGTTCATTGTTTCTTGGATAGAATGGCAACAATTTCAAAAGATGGCACCTGGAAGCTGTGGGACACGGATGTTCAGTATAAACAGCAGCAGGACCCATACTTGTTGTTGACGATGAAGTGTGATGTTTCTGATTCCTGCCGAATCGCTCTTTCTCCTGATGCCAGGGTGGTAGCTATCTCCAATGGTTTCAATATCACGGTGCACAATGCCAAAACGGGCAAGCAGGAGGAAGAATATGTAAATGTGCACGGGGAGGAGATTGCTGACTTGGCTTTTGATATCAACAGAAGGTTTTTGGTTTCCTGTGGTGATCGTGCTCTCCGGGTCTTCCACAATGTGGTTGGTTACCGTGCAGTTATTGATGAAATGGAAGGCGGACTAAAGAAAGCAACAACCAATGCAATGCGAGAGAGGTTGCAGCTACAGATTGATAGTGCAAAGAATGCGTTGGATGCATTTTGTACAAAGAAACAATAACACTGCCACAAACAAGGTTGCCTTCCATTTCCCGTGATTCTCTGAAGGCTCAGATGAATGTGTGTAACCTTACTCTAAGATATGCGATATGGCCAGTTTTCCTTGGCATTAAATTCCAGGTATCAGTGAAAGAACTGATCAAGAATCACTGGAATTGATGCCCAGGACTCAAACTTGACCTGTTTTGGGTGGAGCAGACTATCTACCACTGAGAATTTATACATTTTCAGACTTTGTCTTGGTCTTTCATTATTTTGGTTCACTGCAGCAATTGTCAGCTTTGTGGATTGGTTGTGCATTCATTTTGGAAATTGAGAATCCTGTGAGGACTTTTGAATTATTGACAATTGGTTTTAATTCTGTATTCAAGTGATGAATGTCCAAGATGTAAAATTGTGTTGAAACCATCATTATTTTTATACATCAAAGCCAAATGTTTCAGATGTGCAAACTCAAAATCGAAAGAGCAAACACGTAATTGGTGAGGATAGTTGAGAATTTAACTAACCTGACCAGCTAAACTTTTTTAGGTTTGTGACCTTGTTGCCCATCATTGCATCTCTGGTCTGTACTGACAAAGGTGCTACATAGAATCTTTGTATAGTAGCAGGAAAGTATTTCACACCACTTTAGAAATATTGCTTCATTTGTATGATTTAATGATGCTTTTTGGTCCTTAATTGTAAGTTTCTTCATATTTGTGGCTTGAAGTTTTTGGAATTTGTTCAGTGCCACTGTTTGTGCGCAGTGAAATTATTAATTTTGGTAATGAAATAATTAGTCATCAAGAAGCAGCAACCTTTGGTCTCTGAGTGCAACTAAGTTTAAGTAAGTATTTTGTTTGATTTTGGAGGGATACATATGTGGGACCCTATGACTTGGACACAATAATAAAGGATAGTCTTAACTCTGCTTTTAATGAAAGATTTCAAAATTTGTGCTGTTACTTAACACAGCAGTTACAGCAAGCTGCCTCTGCAGTTTCCCAGAGAATAAACTAAATGTGATGGGCTCAATGCCCATTACTTTGCACGAGGAGTGCCAGGAAGGTGGTTGCATACTGGAAATTCACAATGTGATTAAGTCCTCACTTTCATGTAATCAAACACGCTGTTGGCCTTTTGCTGCATTTTTATCTGTGTTTCTGCTTTTTATACCCCCCCCCCCCACCCCCCCCCCAACATTTCACTGACTGGCACTTCCTACAAGCAAATGTGGTTGGTCTGCAGTCAGGACATGCCTGTTGTAAACTGCATGCAACACCGATAGAATGCAATCTTGCGTGACACCTTTCTTTGCTGGTTCGTCAACGAAAAAATAATTTCCAAGTAGGCTTGTGATTTTATTGTTAGCATACTCACTGACAAAAGGCAAAGGAGGAAAAACCCAACACCCAACCCCAACCAACCAATTTTCCCCTGCAACCGTGTCTGCCTGTCCCGCATCGGACTTGTCAGCCCCAAACGAGCCTGCAGCTGACGTGGACATTGCCCCTCCCTAAATCTTCGTCCGCGAAGCCAAGCCAAAGAAGAAGAAGAAGAAAGACAAAGGAGGAAAAACCCAACACCCAACCCCAACCAACCAATTTTCTCCTGCAACCGTGTCTGCCTGTCCCACATCGGACTTGTCAGCCACAAGCGAGCCTGCAGCTGACGTGGACATTGCCCCTCCATAAATCTTCGTCCGCGAAGCCAAGCCAAAGAAGTTAAAACTGAGGGGGGTGCCGGCGAGGGGAGGAAATTGACCCCTGTTCTTCTCCACTGAAGTATTTTGGTGTGTGGTCATTAGCAACAAAATTATACGCTGCAAGTTCCCACAAACAATTACGTTATGTTAATTGAAGGATATCATTCGGGTAGGGTATCGGGGATGATGGATGGTCTTTTAGAGAGTGCTGTGGAATCTGAGGAAAGAGACTTAGTTTAATGACGTCTGGAAAAACTCCACCTCCGATAGATAACACAGCACTTCCTTGCCTCTGTGTTGTATTTTTGTGCTCCAGACTCGAAAGTGGGGCTTAAGACTAAGAATACCAACAAAGTCACATCTGGTGTGTATTCATACAATATTTTTATTTTGTATTTCTTATTTGTTTTGTTTATGTCTGGACATTTGTGATTGGCTTTATAGCTACCTTCACATTTTGCAGTGCTACTTTTTCTTTAGTCCTTTGACCAAAATTGGTGCTGGAAATGCAGTGTATTTAGAACCACGTAAAATTTCCATTTAATTTTGATGGTCTTGTATGATGAGTTGTAATTGAATCAGGCTTCATAATACCAGGGGCAGTGTTTGTGGTCATGTTTCTTCCAACAGCATTAATTGTATTTGGGCCAACAGCAGGTGGAAACACATATCAGTTCACATTGCCTTAAATAACAAAGCTATTTCCTAGTGACAGCTGTGATCAACTGTGTTTTAGTTAATGAGTATATGATGCCTCCATCTTCAGCCTTCTGCTGACCCAGAGTCGAGCAGCATGCTTTGCTGTGGCAGCCAGAAGTCGTAGTGGCAGTCCAATTTGTCGAAACAAAAGTAGGCCAGCAGACTGATTTTACTGCATTATATCTATTTTATTGTATTGAGAGCTGCCGTGGCAGTGTACAAGTGTACACTGCAATTAAAAACAGTAAAGACACTGGGTTTGAGCCCATCTGTCGCTCACACTTGGGCCACATGTTAGTCCAGCAGTCCCTCTTGCACAGAGGATAAAGTAGGCTACAGTTCTCCACTCTGCAGCCCTTCTATGTCGTGAAGCAGGCTGAAATTCACAACCAGGCCTTGGGCAGCAGAACTTGAAGCTCAAAACACAGTATTTCCCTGATGGGTTTTGGCAGCTAGCTTGCTGTCATGCTCTTTTGCTGGTTGTAAATGTTACAGCTATTCAGAGAAAATTTAAGAACTGTTTAAATAGATTAAATAACTTGAAAATAGATATTTAAATTTTTGTTTTCATTTATGGTTTTTGTATTTTGACTATGTGGAATAAAGAAAGATAAAACTTAACCTGGACTTTTTAAGAAGCACAAGGCTCGAGAAACTAGCAAGTCATACAATGCACTTTATATAGCAAAGATAAAGTTACATGACAATGTGCCCTTCCATTGCATTGTTAGTGTGAAAGCTGAAGGGCCAGATAGGTTTGTGTTTGCTTCTTCAGCTTGCTACAATCCAACTCCCTGTGAGTCCAGCGTTGGAACAGAAGGTCAGGTGTGCCAGTGCAACTCCGGCTTTCTCAGTGCACAGATGCAGAAGCTGAAAATGTGCTGAATGTCGGAAGCAGCTGCTGTCCATATTGGAGTGTGAGCCAATGCAATGGAACTTGCAGTAAAGTGCAAGCTGGAGCAGATAATTTATAGAAAAATGTTTTGCAAAATGGTCATGAATGTGAAAGGTTCTTGCAATAGGTGATGGAACTTGAATTTAAAATAAAATTAGATTGTTTGAGTATATTTCTTTGTGAAATATTTCCAATTCTACAATTTCACAGTATATAATGGTAAAGATTTTAATCCAGATTATTCTTAAAATATGGATTTGTAATCTATATTAATTGGAATTTCAAAATGATCTAAAGAAAGTGATGTAAAGTGTAGAAATGCCATTGCCATTTGGGGAGTGACAGGATACCACAGAGACCAATGAGAAAAGGGACTTTTTTATATATTGGTAAGGCCCAGCTTGTTGGTGGTGCAGAATATTCTCTCTACTACCCAGCTCTATGCTCAGTGTCGTATCTATGGAACACAGCATTTTGTGTAAAGTTCTGTATAGGGATGTGATAACGCTTCAAGATCCTAAAATAATTAGATAATATTGTTATTAATTTCCTTTTTGTGGTTGAGAAAAGAGTGGCCTTGCACAAAGAAAGTTGAACACTACTGGATGGTTTCTACACCATTCACATGCACTGCATGTTGGCATTGATAAATTGACAGTGAGGCTAGAAGAAGATTAAAGGAGTGATTGTTGCATGCCTTTGAGGTTTTTTGTTTTCACTGATGCCCTGACTAGCAATGTTTGTCTAGACCGTTTGATTTCATTGATTCTTTTTGTGTAAATCATCAGTTGTACTGTGACCCTTTACATCCAAATGATCACAGCTGGCACTTTAGGTTCTTTTCATTGTTCAATTGAATGACATATTTTGCATGTGGTAAGGAGCTGGCTTTTATTCCAATTGACATTACAGCCTGGAAGAGATCCATTTTGTTCAGGTCTTCAGGTGCTTAAATGAGTTGAACTTCACAAGTACTGGACCAACCGTGCAATAATACAGTGGGTACTTGTTTTAACAGCTGTAAGCAGCATCCAAGTGAGAGTGTCAAAGAATTTGAAATTGTTAAACACTTCATGGTCCAGGTTGTGAGATGTAAAGCTGCTCTAGATTTCCAGCAGAGGTTTGATATTGACCAGCTAATGAAGGCAGCAGCCCAGTAAAGGCCCAGAGGCAAACAATGTTGAACCCAGTTCTTCAGCATCATTGAGAAAACAGCTGAGGGGAAGATGTCCTTGTATCAAGTTTTATCTGATGACTGCAATCAAAAGGAATGAAACACCATCTCTAGCAACACTCTCCCTTTTCTCGATCTTTCTTTTCCATCACAGAAGACAAACTCAGCAGACATCTATAAACCTACTAACAACCTCGACTGCACCTTTTCACACCCAGTCCCATGTAAGGATTCAATTTCTTTCAATTGCTCCATCACATTTGTTCTGAGGATGAGGTCTTCCATGCCAGATCATCAGGTCCTCCTTCAAACAACATGGCTTTCCCTCTACCATCAACTAGATGCTCAGATGCATATCCTCCATTACTACACCTGCCATGGCCCCCTCTGCCCCTATGCACAATAAGGACAGGATTCCCTTTGTTTTCACCTATCACCCCACCAACCTTTATGACCAACATATCTTCCTACCTACTATGTGATAACATCACCAGATGCATTTTCCTCTCTCTTCATGGCTCTGCCTTCTGCAGAGATGGCTCCATCCCCATCAGTCATCCCTTTGGCACCTACACCTGTGACTGGAGGAGATGTTCCACTTGTGCCTCCACCTCCTCCCTCACCACCATTCAGGATCCCAAATGGTCCTTCCAAGTGAAGCAACACTTGTGAATCTTCAGGAGTCATCTACTGGATTCGGTGATCCTATTGTGGTTTCTACATCAGAGATACTGGGCGCAGAATGGGAGATTGCTTCATTGAGCATCTTGGTTCTGTCTGCCACAATAGAGAGTATCTCCCAGTGGCCATCCATTTCAATTCCCCATCCTATTCCTTGCTGACATGTCTTTCCATGGTCTCATTCACTGCCAGTGTGCGACCACCCGCAAATTGGAATCTTGACTTCTCTGGTTTTGGTTTAACCCTCCCCATCTTCATCTTCTGTTCTCTCTCTCTCTCTCCTCTCACAAAGCCAAAATTAATTCTCACCTTTCCACTTACCATGTGCAATTAACACTTTTGTATGTTGGTCTGGACCCCTCTCCTTCCCATTCTTCCTGCTTTCTCTCCCCTTTATTCAGACGCCTGCCTGATTTTTTGCTTATACCTTGAAGGACTCGGGGCCCCAAAACATTGGTTATTTACCTCTGTGAAAGTTGTGAGGCGAGCTGAGTTCCTCCAGCATTTGTGTATTTTTTTTTACTGCAACCACAAAGGGTCTGTCTGCAATAATTATGCAAAAAAAAAGACCATTTATCAACCGTTTGTTTGAAAGTGAATCAAGACCATGGCAAATGTTACCAAACTGTCTGAAGAATAGTAAGATGCACATGGACTAGTAACCTGGATGTACTGATAGAGTTGAAACAAACTTGGAATTTACAGGAGTTTCCAGAGAAGAAAAGAACAATAGTGTTGTGCATAAGATGTCTGAAAATGATGGTAATATTACTGTATGGCATCAAAATGGGCCTTTTGGTTCACCATCTCCATGCCATCCATAATGCATTTCTATGCTCTTCCTTCGTTACTGCATTAGCTCCATATTCCTTTGAATTGTGCTGTCTTAGGTACCTGTTCAGCTCATTATTACTATTCATTCCTTCAATATCTCTGACAGCTTATTCCAGATATCAACTAGCTTGTCTTGGGGGGGGGGGGGTGGGGAAATACCACCTACATCCCCCCTACATCCCTCTCCCCTTCCCAAACCTTAATAACCCAAGGCCTTCAATCCAGGCGCTATCCTTGTGATCTCATCTCAAGCTTAGACATGTCTTTCCTAATAGTGTGGCTACTGGAATTGCACACAATATTCCATCCTGTACCATTGTAATGGCCAAATTCTAGTTGTGCTTCAGACAATGAAGGCAAGCATGCTGCCTTCAGCATCCTGTCTACCTGTGTGGCCACTTTCAAGGAACTCGGTACCTGTACCCCAAAGTGCCTCTTCAACAACCCCCTGGGAACCTGACAGTCATTGTCTTTAACCTACCAGGAGTTAGCTTTTCCAAATACATAGCTTCACAGTTGTCTGAATTATGTTCCACCTGCCATTCTTTTGGCCACCATCCAGTCTATCTTGGACAACTCTTCTTCACTGTCCATTATATCATCAGTTTTGGTAACGTCTGCACATTTACTCATCAAGTCACCTTTGTTCCCATTGTCTCATTAATTTATATAAGTAACAAATGGTCCCACCAATGATCCATGCAGCACACCACTGGTCAGTGGTCTCCAATGTGAAGAATGCTATTGTGTGATGCCTAGGACATCACTGGCAAAACTCTTCACCATCGAGAACATCGACAGGGAAGGCTGCTGTCAGAGTGCAGCAGTAAATATCAAGGACCCACACCACCCAGCACATGCTCTGTTCTTGCTGCTACCATCGAGAAAGGGGTATAAGGGCCACAAAACCACCAGGTTCAGTAACAGCTGCTACCCTTTCACCATCAGAATCCTCAACAGCAAACTCAATCAGGGACTTATTTAGGACTCTTACTTTTGCACGTTATTGATTATTTTCTCTCTGTATTGGACAGTCAGATTATTTACATTTCTTTATTTGTTTACATGTGTACCTTGAGTGCAGTTTTTGCACAACCAATAAGTGGTCATTCATTCTCGCCCACAGGAAGAAAAATCTCAGGCTTGCATATTTTCTCATGATAATAAATTTGAATCTGTTACAACCCTGGATGAATTTAGTAAATACATATTTAAAGTGAATAGTTGTTCATATTAATGCTGCTTTACCTCAAAGAATGCGTTCAAAGCTGAAAATGATCTTTGGGGTTTCCACAATTATATTTGACCATCAATTTCACTGATATTGAATTTTCTGACTTGCCCAGAAGGAATGGAATCAAGCATTTTGCACAACTGTAAACTGATCAGTTACAAAGAGTGTGACAGAAAGGGCAAAGAGCAGACTTAAAGATGTCCTGGGTCAGATAAAATTGAGGCAAAACTAACACATTTCTCACTTCACCACTGCATACAACTACAAGGTACTGAGTGGATAATGTGCCAAAAGTGTATTTGGAATTGGTAGCCAGAGGTAACCATTATTGTACCATCTTAAAGAAGCAAAAAGCAGAACTTGAGATTGTCATTTTGCAAATTTTTAATAAAAAAATATTTACAACACATTCTGGCTATTAAAATCCATGCTGCCCAATTAAGCTACATTTTGGAGGCGTTATGACCAGTTGCACACATTGTGAGGAAGTAAATTAACTTGCCCCATCAACAAAGCTACATCAGCCATTGTAAGTCACAGACGTAAAATGAGCCAGATGAGGATTTTGACTGCCAAGGAGATTCCTTGCTTGCGACCAAAACTGATAAAATGGATGTTAGTATCTTGAAAAGTGATCAGGAACAAACAGGGCTGCTTTTACACTGAGTGAGAATGCCAACAGATTTTGGTAGAAATGGAAGTATTACTATTGTAGATTTCCCATGAAGAAGGGAGAGCTGTGGTAAACCTTTAAGATGAGATTCCTTTAAGAGATGTGATTATGTTGCTGACAAGTCCCTCTAGTGGTTAGATCACCGCAAAATACAATGATCTTGCAGAGAGAAAGCATGACACAACTATTTTTTAGAATTTAAACTTTAAATTTGGACAGACAGGCCCTTTTGGCACCCAATTACACCTAAATGACTTACAACCCCCGGTACATTTTGAACAGTGGGAGGAAACCGAGGAACCTCGCGCAGACACAGGGAGAACGTACAAACTCCCTACAGACAGCACGGGATTCAAACGCTGATCCCGACCGCTGGCACTGTAACAGGGTTATCCACTATGCCAACCATGCTGCCCCTACTGCAGAATGTAAAGTTTTAAACTCATTTTGCATTTATTGCGTGGTCCTGTCAAATTTTATTTTAATTGGCATTTGACATTAATACACATTATCGATTCAGGTGGCATTGCCATAGTCAATTGTCATAGCAAAAAAAACCATACAGAAATATGAAATGACTGTTCAATTTTTCCAGTACAGCAAACTTCTGAATTTCTTTCATTTTATTTTTATTGGAGTTTGCAATAATACAAGAATTAAACAATTATATATTGAAATACAATTTACAAGAGAAAGAGAAAAACCCCTTAATTCAAAACCCCTACCACTACACAAGGTTGGAAAAAAAACTAACACGTGGGTATCAAGTGACGACGACCTGGAAACAGACAGCATCGAAGCTTCTAACATCCCTAAAATTTTAGATTGTGGTCATGGTCCATAAAAGGGCCCCATGTCTTTAGGAAATTAGTATTTGAATTTTTAATAGCTTATCTAAAGTTAAATTATCTCTTTTTTTACTCTGATATAAATGTAAAATTGTTGAGGCTTCTTTGATTCACTTGCTCTAGTTTAGAAACATTTTGGAAAGCTATTTTTCCAACCTTATCGGTGTTTCTTAAGGTTAAATTGGAATTTGCCTTTTAATTGCTCTTTTCGGATCATTTCAAGATGATGTCGTTTTACTGACTCCAACTGAAAACCGAATTTTATCTTTTCGTCATTGATAGCCAGATGTGCAAATTTGATTAAATGGAAGGGTTACAAAAAATTAGATATTCCATTAAAGATTCAAACTTCTGAATTTCATAGTGGCATTCCCCAGATTGACACAGTGACATTTAGTCATCCAGGGTAATGTACGTAATTAAGACTACTGTTCCTCAAGGAGACTTTCATCAAACTGAACTTGAGAACACTGTTTATTCATTCAAAAATCTTCAGCCGCACCAGTCAGAAAGATGATTTAAAAGGGTACTCAATTATTTCAAGGACACTATTTGGTTAGTCATTTTAGACTTTTACAGGTACACAATCCTTTATCCGGAACCCTTGGTGGACAGTGTGTTCTGAATTTCTGATTTTTCCGGATTTCGGAAAGCCCACCCGAATTGTGCTGCTGTGTCCACCCCACCCCCTTCTGGCCGTCCGGCCACCTCCCCCAAGTGCTGGTCCCTCGGCCACCTCCCCCAAGTGCCGGTCCCTCGGCCGCCTCCCCCAAGTGCCGGTCCCTCGGCCGCCTCCCCCAAATGCTGGCCGCCTCTCTCTCCACTTACTGGATTTTGGAGCTCTCTGGATTTTAGTCCGGATAAAGGATCGTGTACCTGTACTGGACAGTAACAGGCCATTTTGGCCCACGAGTCCATGCCACCCAATTAACCTACATCCCCAGTACCTTTCGATTGGTGGGAGGAAACCGGAGCCCCTTGGGGAAAACCCACACAGACACGGGGAGAACGTACAAACACCTTACAGATAGTGCGGGATTCAAACTCCAGTCCTGATCGCGGGCGCTGTAAAGGCGTGGCACTAACTGCTACACCAACCCTGCTGCCCCGATGTCTTCTGAGACACTGGGCTTATTTCTGATTGTGAGCTGCTTCATTTAAATTTCTGATGGATGATGAGGATGTGAGCTATGACTATAGAAATGCAAAAGTCTGATTGGATGAACCCCTGTCACCAAGCAGTCTACACAAACAGCCCTTTGCCAGTAACTCTGGTCATGAATAAGCAAATGGGGGAAAAAAAGAATGTAATGCTTTTACTCTTGGGTTGCATGCTGTGATGCCCAGGAAAATAATACTTAATTGGAGACTTGGGTGGGGAAGGGCACACGAGAATTAGAGATCACATTAAGTGGGAAAGGGGGGGGGGGGGGGGAGACGACGACGAAAAGCAAATGTAGCATTATAGCAAAGATTGCTGGAAACATTCAACTGGAATGGTGGCATCTGTGGCAAGATGGCCTGGACATTATAATGACAGCAAAATGGTTGGCATTAGTTGAGAGAGTGAATACACATCTTCCACCTACAAAAACCTAGGAATATTAAATTCATATCTGAGTTGTGCTTTGCAGCCATGTTTCTTTTATGGCTTTTGGATCAAGTGGATTTATTTCTTTGTATAATCCATTCATCTGTTTTGTAACAATTGCTGCATTGCCTTCAGTGCCTTGTTGAATGAGGTGCACCTGTGGTGTTCTTAATTACCATTCCCTAACTTGACAAGATCATTTAAAATGTGGAATATATTTCCACATTTGTTAGGTGCATTCAGGAATGTTTCTTGAAAAAAAATCTGTAAATCAGGGGTGGCCAAACCGCAGCTTGTGAACCACATGTGGCTCTTTGACACGTAATGTGTGGCTTGTGGGAAAATGTTGGCTGAGGCTGGAATCGTATGAGCCACCCACCCACCGGATCTCCCAACACCCCGGTCACATACTCCCGCTTAGGCCCCGGCCACCTGCCCATCCGAACTCCTGACGCTGGACTCGTCCAGCTCCTGGTTGCCAGCCCATTCTAAGGTCCAGATGGCCCGGCTGCCCACCTATCTGAGTTCTAAATGCCCTGACTGTAGACTCTTACCCAGGCCCTGGCTGACTGCCCATCCAACCGCATCCGCCCTCCCATCTAAGCTCCCGACACTCTTGTCCAACCAGGGAAAGGACTGTGCTGGGAAATGAGCCTCGTTAAGTGATCAGAATTTCAGTGGGAAAGCATTTGGAAATGGTAATTACAACTCCTTAAGTTCTAAAATAATTATAACTAAGTTACTGAATTGGAGGAGGACAAATTACAACCTGATTAGACAGGAGTTGGGGGAGTTAATTGGAAGCAGCTGTTATCTTCTGACATGTGACAGTTGTTTAAATATATTCCAACAAAGAGAGAGACTGAGATTGCAAGGTAAGAACTTTGGAAGATGAGAGGTTGTGAAATTATTTTAAGTGAAAGCATGTGTAAGATTTGGTCAAATAGGGTGTCTGAGGACTGTAAAGATGGCAGGAAAAAGTTCAAGTGGGGGGGTAGGAAGGCTAAAAGGGCTGTGAAATACCCCTGGGAGTAGGATTAAAGGGACATTTTATACACAATAAAATCAATAGGTTTACTAGGAAGAGGCTGTGTCTAACAGCACTGATTTACCACAGCTTACAAACAAATAAATACACTCACTCATTTCTTTCAACCACCATGAAGTTGATTTTTTTTATTCACTAGACACAACATTGGATTCTTCAACTCCCCCAAACACCACCCGGCTAAACCCCCTCCGACTTGTTCACCGCCATATGGGAGATCCTGACCCTCTCACTCTCCTCCTCCTCCTCCATCTGAGATTCATCACCTGTATCCTGATGCTTAACGCACCTGCGCACGACTACTCCCGCGCGTTGCATCGCTTATGTCATCAGCGGCAGCCAGCACTGCTCCCAATAAAGGTAATACGCAACCACAAAAGTCTTTCTCCAACCCCACCATGCAAGGAATCAATTGTTTGGAACGGCCCAGAGACTGATAGTTCAGCCCGACCTCATACAATACTGCAAGACAGGCAATGTAAGGTTTGACTGGCATGGGTGTGACTTGTCGTCTGACTCTGATGTAGAACATAGACCGTTGATATATGCCAGCTTTAACCTGTCGATGGAAACTCGTGTCTCCGTTGATTTATTTGGATATCTTCTTCATGTTGATCTCATAATTGACAGAGATCAATTGCAACTCCCGGCAGCTATTCAGGCCTAGAATTACTGGTCTGTCTGTGTCTGCCACGTAGAACATACAGAGAATGTTCTTTCCCTTATGGCAGCCATTGATCTTAGTTCTCCCAAGCTGATCATGGGTCTACCATAGGCCGTTAATGTGACATTCGTTTCCAATGCACCGTCTTTTGGGTGCCCTTTTAGTATGTTCTCTGGGAACATCTGGTGGAAGGATGTTGCTTTGTGATCCAGTATCCAGCTTCACCTTTAGGTGAAGGATTGTCCTCTGTTTTTGGACCCTTGTATGCAACTCGCTTCCTTCTTTCATTTCACCCGATTTCTCGTGAAGGTGTATGGATTATATATCCAGTATCTGGGTGTCGGAGTCCTCATTGTTAATTCCTTGTCTTTTTTTTCTTCACTGATATTACTGTTTTCTTCATACCAGACTTGCACATCTTCGCCCAGTGGTTGGCCTTATTGCAGGCTCTACTTTCAGAACCGTATGTGGAGCATTTGTTTCGGTCATCGATGGGGTGTTGTCTGCCGCACTTCCTGCAGGTCTGGGGGGGGGGGGGGGGTTTGCTGTTGTCACTGCACAGTAACGATCAGCACCATTCACAGTGAGCTCAGACAAGGGGCCTCCGTATTCAAATTTCACACTCAGATGCTGATGCTCGAAATCCTGGCCAAGTATTAAGTCAGGTCACGTAGCAGCGTATGACCGGCTATTAAGACTGAGTTAGGTCGTCAACAACAACATATCCTTGGGAACTAGTGTATAAAGTTTACTGAAGCCATAGTAATATCTGGATCTGGATGGGTGAACCTTTAGTTTTAGTTCCTGCATGACTTTCTCGCTAACGTAACTCAGTGCTCCATGAGTCCAACAGAGCACTTAGCCTTTTACCATTCACAGTCACACAGGTTGCAGCTTGAGCATAATGTCCCTTCTTGGCACATATATAACAAGTAGCCTCGTATGCTGGACAGTTATCCCGTGAATGGTAAGAGAAACCACAGAAGAAGCATTTCCGTTTTGTATTATGTGGCAGCCACAGCTGGTTTCTCAAGAGCAAATGAATGGTCATCGTGCAGCCCTGCTAAAGAATCCTCCTCACTACCTGCAGTACCTGTGATGATTCAGGGTTCACTACTGCAGCTGGATGGGCTGCTGGGATAGCGTAGGCATCATTATTGCGTTGAGCTACGTCTAACGCAGATGCTTGGTTACAAGCAGTCTGTAAGTCCAGTGTTTTTTCTAGGAGACGCTGGCATATTGCAAGTGAGGCAATGCCAGCGATGAACGAGTCACGCATTGCATCATTTCCATACTGTTCCGCACTAAAATCGCAAAAATTACAGTTCCTCTTGAGCTTTTCCTACTTACTGAAGGAATCGTCTAATGGTTCTTCTGGCTTCTGCCACCTGGTAGCTAGTAACTATCTGGCAAAAACCTCATTGGGAGTCTTCACATATAAACTGTCCAACTTAGAGATCGCTGAGTGAAAATTTTCCCAACCTTCTGTGTACTCGAAAACATTGCCACTCACACAGCCTAATAGTGTTCTGCATTTGCTCGGTATCTTCTCCCCATAGTCGTCGACGTAGCTCGTGAAAATCGTACGCCAGTGTTGCCACTCCTTGGCCGCTGTCAGCGAGCTGAGGTCGATATCCAAGTACTTGGGCCTCCAGACCATATCCATGCTTGACGATTGAGTACATTGTGATGAGAATGAAAAACTTGGTGACTTAATTGTACAGTTACAGTTAGAATTTAAAAGTAAGGTAGAAAGCTGATTGGAGGAAGAAGAACAATTAAGAATCTTTGTAATAACACAGTAGACAAACCTTGGGTCATTCACTTTCAGTCCCCCCGCCACAAAAACATAGAAGTACAGAACTGTAATGATGAAAAGCTGGGAGCAATGAAAATCCATAGAAACTAGGAAACTTGTATAGATTATATTCAGGTGTGGAAAAGGGCTTTTTAATCAAGGTGATTCAAGAGAATAGAAGAAGCAGTATACCGTGCAAGCACTTGAAATACTGTGAGCAATTCTGGGCACTGCAGGATAGGAATGATATATTAGTGTTGGAGAAGCATTGCTCAGGTTTTCCATGTAACTGGATTCCAGAGATTCATTTATGGTTTACAGATACAGAGGATGGAGTTACATTCCATTATAAGGGTTGATGATATGATTTGCTCAATTTCTTTCAGTTATTAAACAGAACTAGAGAACAGAAGATACTGGTTTTGTTGCCTTGTTAATCAAATCATGATTTAAACATCGCATATGTAAAGTAAAATGTCCAACTCCAAAGGCATGATAGATATTTCCAATTTTTTTTTGTTAATGTTGCACAAAATAAGTTTCAATCTGTGACATTTTTGATGGCCAAATATATTAAGGAATATGAATTCAGATCATTGATTATCTATGATCTCATTGAATGAGCCAAACTGATTCAACCACTGTAATGATAGTGCTAGTGATTCTCCTGACCACTAGAGGGAGTTGGAGACTGTTGCAGCTCTGGATGGATTCAAGATGGATGCTTCCACACGGTCTTGAGTTGATAGCTCATAAAGGAGAGTTGTTTTAAAAGATCCCAAGTTTTTTTTTACAATAAAAAGAAACACCACAACCACTTCTGCTCCTATGGAATGTAAAGGTAGTAAGAGAAGGGTAGATGTTTATGAGATGGTGGAAATAACATACTCTGTAGAAAAGAGAGAGCTGTGGGGAGGGAGATGAGAACAGTTCCCATAGATGAGTCACAAGATCCATTCAAATTCCTGAGGCTTGAGCATGTAATTGAAGATGACCCTTCAGTGCAGTAGTGCTGGACAGTGAAGGTGCCATGTTTTTTGATGAAGTATTAAACTCTTTCTGCAGGTTGACAAAATGAACTTACCACCCCCACCCCCAAACCATTACTGGGAAAGCAGGGAATTTCTCATGTACTCAATTGAGGTGTTAGCAAGTGTAACACTTAATATACATTGGATCTTCTCCATGTAGAGGAGTCCACAACATATGAAGCCTATCTCTCTTTATCATGCAGTTATGCTGCCACCCTTTTATTCCTTCAAAGGTTTTCTTGACAAAAAAAACCTAAACATTTGGACGTTGGAAATATTCAACAGCACCTGTGAACTTTATCAGACCTGTCATTTTTTTTTTGTCTAAGATGTTGCCTGACCAGCTGAGAATACTCAACAATTTCCACTTTGGCTCCTTTGGCCTCCGACCTCATTCAGCCCCCATCTTTGTTCAGTGTTCTGTTCATTTCATCCTGGAGAAACTTTTTGAGACATTTCTTCAGAGTCCAAGTTATAATCCTGTTCTAATGGTATGGATGTTGCTTGTTGAGGCCTTTCCACCATCCTCCAGCATTGAAGCTGTAATCTTTAATACTTCTTTTCTTTCTTTCTTCTTTGGCTTGGCTTCGCGGACGAAGATTTATGGAGGGGGTAAATGTCCACGTCAGCTGCAGGCTCGTTTGTGGCTGACAAGTCCGATGCGGGACAGGCAGACACGGTTGCAGTGGTTGCAGGGGAAAATTGGTTGGTTGGGGTTGGGTGTTGGGTTTTTCCTCCTTTGCCTTTTATCAGTAAGGTGGGCTCTGCGGTCTTTTTCAAAGGAGGTTGCTGCCCGCCAAACTATGAGGCGCCAAGATGCACGGTTTGAGGCGATATCAGCCCACTGGCGGTGGTCAATGCGGCAGGCACCAAGAGATTTCTTTAGGCAGTCCTTGTACCTTTTCTTTGGTGCACCTCTGTCACGGTGGCCAGTGGAGAGCTCGCCATATAACACGATCTTGGGAAGGCAATGGTCCTCCATTCTGGAGACGTGACCCACCCAGCTCAGCTGGATCTTCAGCAGTGTGGACTCGATGCTGTCGGCCTCTGCCATCTCGAGTACTTCGACGTTATGGATGAAAGCGCTCCAATGGATGTTGAGGATGGAGCGGAGACAACGCTGGTGGAAGCGTTCTAGGAGCCGTAGGTGATGCCGGTAGAGGACCCATAATTCGGAGCCGAACAGGAGTTGGGTATGACAACGACTCTGTATACGCTTATCTTTGTGAGGTTTTTCAGTTGGTTGTTTTTCCAGACTCTTTTGTGTAGTCTTCCAAAGGCGCTATTTGCCTTGGCGAGTCTGTTGTCTACCTCGTTGTCGATCCTTGCATCAATCTCTTTAAAAAATTGTTTATTCATTTTAGCGCTGTAGGGTGCTGGTGGAAAGGTGGTCATTTGTTGTTGTCTCATTGTCTTTGTGTGGAGTCACTTGATATTACTGAAATCCTTCTGTTAAAGATACTGGCTCCCGAAACCAAAACTAACATCAGGGAGTATGTTATTGGAGAGTATTTTGTCAGACTCCTTGTAGATCTGCCTTGTAGATGTTGCAAAGACTTCCATCAGAGAATTTCAGGGAAAGGATTGATAAAGTGGTAATTCACTGCTTGGACTTAATCCCTCTGATTATGAACAGGACGTGCCTGGCTATTGTCCACATTGTTGATTATGTGCTCATGTTGAGGCTGGAATGGAACGCTGTGGCTAAGGCATGGCCAATTGTAGAGTGCAAGTCCTCAGCACGGCATTCAGTAGGCCTTTACACACTGCGGCCGAGCGGGTGACCCTACTTCGAACCGGGTGAAATTCCCAAGCTTTTCACACCGCGGTCCAAATTCCCTGTAATTTGCCCTCCCTGGTAATTTGGGGGGGGGGGGGGGGCGGACCCACCTTCAGCGATGACATAGTGAGTAGTGCATTATGTATTCATATGAAGTCCTACTGCAAGTTGGACAAACTGAGTGTGTGGGCATTTAGATAGGCCTACACACACACACACACACACACACACACACAGCTCTTGCGCAACCTACGGAGTAAGTTCTTCTTGAAGGACAACAAAGTGAATGATGATGAACTGCTTCTTACATAGCACACATTCTTAATTATTAGGCAAATGTGACCAGATACAAAAATATTGCTGCTTAAGTCAGAAGTATATCATGTAAGGTAACAGGCATCAGCACAGTTAAACCTTGATGCTATATTAGGCTTGGAAACTATTTTGTGAAATTTTACATTTTAAGCTTGACAAGCTTAAATGCTGAAATGATGACACGATGACTCAGCAAGCAAGCGTTGGCATCACGACGCTTCCCCTGCTTGGCCATTTGCCGATTCAACCTCAGGGAAATGGTGGCCTGGGGGGAATTACCCGGGTCCACTGCCCTACCTAAGAGGGCTGACATTTTCACACCGTTGGTTCATGGTAGGATTGCAAATACATTGAATTGACTGAAAACTCATTCAGTGGGAACCTTGGGAAGAAGCTGAGGGGATTCCAAGATGGCGGTGCTGTCGGAGCCACTGTCCCGTGGGGAGTGAGGGAGCAGAGATGCAACGCTGCTGCACGGCCAGCTTTGAATGGCCCATTGAGGGAGCCATTCAAATCCTGCAACTGCAGGGTCTGCACCCAAGATGGTGGCGCTTATTAATTGGCGGCTGCCATGAGGGGCTGCAGAATCCGGGGAAGTGGAGGACTGGAGCAGGGCACCAGAGAATGGGGAAAATCAAGCCCCATCTGAGAGGGAGAAGTGGAGGTAACGACCTGCGAGATGGTGACTACGGCGGTGGACTTGTGAGGGGGTTCCACAGCTGAGGGACCAGTGTGTGCGGCGGGCTGCGGGTGACTCAAGGCTGATGGTGACTGCTGTAACAGACACACACTGGGCTGTGGACTGGTGGAGACTGGCTCAAACTGGATGGAGAGGTACCAGGTATTGGAACCGGGATGCGAGGGTGCTGAAGAGTTCCTGACTATGTCGGAGGTACAAATCTTAAGCTCCAGTTACCAATGATTGGGATTGGGCTCTGGGGACTATGGAGATGCTGGAGAAAATCTATGAACGCTCAGTGACTCTGGGGAGGGGGGGGGGGGATTTGCTTCTCTCTCTCTCTCTCTTTCTCTCTCTCTCTCTCTGACTGTAAGTCTGACCCTAAGAGGCAGGCAATTCCTGCCAGTGGCGAATCCGTCTGCCTTGCAGCAGGCAAAAAGAAATTTCATGTAATAAGACTTTTATTACTATGATAATAAATTGAATCTTGTATCTCAATTTGATTATAAAGGCATCAACTTTCTCTTTAGAATAGCATCCTGAGCTCTACCATTGGTGATTTTGGGGAGGTTCTTGGGGTTGCCTTCTCATTTTTTAATGGTCCAAGAATAGATGTGGCTGAACTGCCATTTTGATTATCTTCAATGATTTAGCATATAGAAGAGAGATTGAAAACTTGGCTGAACAGCGCACTCAATGTCACCAACACCAACGAGCTGATTATTGACTTCAGGAAGGGGAAATCAGACGTGTATGATCCAGTGATTATTGTGGGATCCGAGGTGGAGAGGATGAACAAATTTAAGTTCTTGGGAGTCACTATGTTGGAGGAACTTTCATGGACCCAACACATGAATGGCATCATGAAAAATGCAGGTCAGTGCCTCTACTTCCTCAGGAGTTTGTAGAGGTTTGGTATGACACCAGAAACCTTGGAAAATTTCTACAGATGTCTGTGTGCTGACTGGCTGCATCATGGTCTGGTATAGGGACACCAATATCCATGAGTGGTCAACCATATAACCATTTACGGAGCGGAAACAGGCCATGTTGGCCTTTCGAGTCCGCACCCGTTCACTGATTTTGTGCGCCCTCTTCAGGCATTGGTCCCGGTAGATCTTCATAGGTTGTGGACCGCAGCCCAGGAAATCACAGACCAAACCCTCCCCACCATTGAAAACATCTGCAGGGAGCACTGCCGACGGAGAGCAGTGACAATAATTGAGTATCTATGCCATCCAGCACATGCTCTGTTCTTGCTCCTACCATCAAGAAAGAGTTATCGGTGCCACAAGACTCACACCTCCAGGTTCAGGAACAGCTGCTACCCCTCCACCATCGGACTCCCAACAATAAACTCAATCAGAGACTCATTTAAGGACTCTCACTTGTGCACTTTATTTCTTTCCTCTCTGTATTGCACAGTCAGTTTGTTTGCATTTCGTTATTTGTTTACACATGTACGTTGTGTACAGAATTTTTTTGTTGTTGCATGACCAAAAAGTGGTAATTCTGCCTCGCCCACCCACAGAAAAAAAACAATCTCAGGGTTGTATGTGATGTCATTTATGTACTCTGACATTAAATCTAAAATATCCACTGATTGTGGGATCAGACACCTGTTTATTACATGCTGCTTGGCACACACACAATCTTGTGTGGCAGCTTCACGTTGTTGGATTTGCCTGGTTTGCTCTTCATTGAAACGATGGTTTGATCACAAACGATGGAAATTCTGGGACATTAAGTCATAGATCATGGCAAGGTGCACCTGCTGATGGTCCATAGGGCCCCATGGGCTCCTGTTTACGAAGCGCTGGACATTTTCTGACCCCTATCCCATGGAGCACGTAGTGAGGAAACATGCCTTGACTGTGTGCTGGTCAATTCCACCTACGTGCTGGAAGGATGAATTTGTAATCTGTAGACGTGTGAAGATGATGCCGGATAAATACACCTCTTGAGTTGGTTCACCCATTACCTGCTGACCGAGAACCCAGGCCCTGTAGGATTCCCAGATTGATCAGCTGCACTTGGTGAGGCACATTGGACCTCTCCTATCTCAAAAAATAGTAATAGAAGCAGGTGACTATGGCCTTCAAGACTTCTCTACCTCTTAGTATGATCATAGCTAATTATCTGAATATCATATTCCCATTCTCCCCTTATTGTCCTGAATACATGCTCTTCAGAAATTAATCCTTAAACATATTCAGGTACTTGGTCTCTACAGCACTTATGTGGCAAAGAAATTTCCCCTAATTTTAGTGCCTTTGTTCTGGACCCAGCCCAACTAACCCCATCAAAATTTCTAGATTTCAATTACCGGTAAATCCTTTCTCATTCTTCTTGACAGAATCTCATTCTCTCATTCTGAAAGTATATTCCATAAAGCCCCTCTGCCAAACTATTCCAGGAAAGTGTGGACGGAGGAGCATCCCAGCTTGTCTTCGACCCTTCAGCGAGAGGCTGTAATCGTTGTATAGATTGCAGCGGCTAAATCAGTCATTCCCAAAGTGGGCGGTGCCATCACAATGGGGAAAAGGGGGGCGGTCCAAACATTTCCAGCAAACTCAGCCCCCAATGCTCATCTTGCACTATCCAGGAGGGGGTTGGGGGGGTGACTGGTTGGGACAGGACCACTCGGGACGGTGACTGACCGCCTCGGATGGTGATGGCTGGGGATGGTGACTGTAAATTGCTATACTAAAAGTTTTATTTGTGAAATACATCCGGTTGTTTATAGTGTTAGATTAGTTGTTTTAAATTTGCAGTAGACCTAATTCCAAGAAAGAGGGGTGTGTTTGTTGGATGTGTGTGTGTGTGGGAGGGGAGGGGTGCTAGGGATGTGGCCTGGGAGCCAAGGGGGCGGCAGCTCAAAGTTTGGAAACCACTGAGCTAAATGAACAAGGGATTATCCCAGCAACCCAACATAAAATGGACCACGCAATGTGATTGATCAGAATTGTTTATTTTGTGTAAGAATTCACAACGCAGGAAGCCATTTGCAATCAAAGCATGAACATTCTTTACAAGAAGGCAATGGCTGGGAGAGCAGACGGGAGACAACACTGTCCCTCATTTCTGCAACAAACTGCAACACGTAAACCAGCACAATCAGCTCTACAGCACAGTTACAAATCAGGGCGATCCTCGCAGAGAGGGCAGAACTGACAACAATGACAGCCATCCACATCTTTACAATATCAAGCACTGCTGGTGAGGAGCAGTGGATTAAACAACAAGTTCAATGAGAGTTTCAGACACAGAAAGGTAACGTTTCACATTTTTAAAAAAATCCTGTAACATGCAGCATAAATTCGATGAAGGAGGAGGAGGACCTGGGGTATGTTGTCCACTTTATTGCACAGTAATAGAAATGCTTATCCCCAGAGATTTATTTAAGTGAGGCAAAACTGATCTTGGATTCAGCCTCGGATCTCCTTTCAGTTTGCCCCTTGGTGAAGTGCCCCCTTTGTTTGACCTAAGTGTGCTGTGCTTATCACATGAGTTGTTAACTGCAACTCCCACCCACGGATGAGCTTCCCCTATCTGGTGCTCACACTGAACTGGGAGAGTCACTTAACGGAGCTTTAAATTGTTGGACAATGCTGCTGGACGCTGCCTTCTTGATGATGATGTATGAGTGAAAATTTTCAAACCTCCAATACAAGGGGTTGATGCTACCTGACCAAACACATGCAATAAAGTGTGGAACTTTCCTTTGAGTAATGCCCAACGTTCTACTGTTTTACATTTAGCTTGGTGCTCTTCAGACCTAACAATAAATGAGTGTCTGTGCTTAAGTCGATTTTAAATTCTTTCACCTGCCAAACTCCCATTATGTTGTGCAATGTAATATAAAGGATTAGATAATTCAGTTTTAGTACGAAATAAAGTTTGAATGATCAGAAATTGATTTCCCTGAGAGCTGTTTGTAGTTACCCATAGGTGGATGTTGATGTTTATATCATAGGGAAATAGCAGTTTAAAGCATGGTCTGTAAATATTCACGTCACGTTGCTTGTCTGGCACAACCAAGAGGGCTTCCTCCATACACAGTGAACCACTCAGTTTTTCTCTTGTGTTTGCAGACTATTATATTACATTTCTCATTTGAGAGGGTGCAAACTCAGACCACTTCCCTTAACAATAGAAGAGAGCAGCTTCAAATAAATTCTGATTTTAAACCCCTCAGACATTATTGCCAACAGCAACACAGAACGTCCATTGGGGAAGATCGCATTCTTACAATTTTGCTTTCCTTTCTTGGAGGCAAAGTTGTGTCCGGAGTTATTTGCAGTTCATCTCTTCAGAAAATGAAAACTTTAATTGATCTCTTTTGCCTCTCTAAACTGTTCAACCAAATTAAGGGTCACTTGCCTTACTCTGTGGGATTTAGTCAGAATTCTTTATATTTTTAATAAGACATTATCGCCAACGCCTAATGATTACAAAATGTACTCTAGGTTCAGTCTTTTCTTTCATTTAGCTTCCTATCTTCTCCTGCAGGGTAATCAAAACTAGCTGATGGTGTTGCCAATCCTTTCTGGTAAGCAAGGTCACGCAATTTGTTGTCTATATCCTTCCAAATGGAGCTATAAGCAAATTATTCAAAGGATCATTTTTTAAAAGCTGTTAATTGAAGTCTGAGAATTGTATTATTGTCTTTAATTATCCAATAGGAAACTTATTTCCTCCAAAACTTGAATCTTTAGAAGATTGGGGTTTGTGTTTCAGGAGTGCAGGGTTATCACTTTTTAATGGAACCCTTTGGTTGGTGGTTTAAAAACTGTGCAACGTGTAAATGGCATTGAAAAATCGCCAAAACAAATTTATAATATTCTTAAAGCTTTGGCTTTCCTGCTTCTTGGTGTTTTATATTCTTGATGAGCATGTATCTTAAATATTGATAGTGTGCTTCATTCAGTAGCACTGTCCTTCCTTCCATTCGTCTCGGGATGGGTTCTACTAAACCATTCAGGAGAATATAAAGGGATCATGGTCACCTATTTCCCTTCTGCTAATAGCCAGTGCTGTGCAAAACACCCAATCCTACCACTGTGGTCAGACAAAGGGGACGCTGTACCTTTTGCACCGAAAGATTTGGCATTTATTTTAAAATAAGAAGGAAGACTTTTTTTTTTAAAGTAAGATTTTGAAATTTGCAATCCTGATTAGGGACATATTTAAATTGCATGCAGGGTTCTCTATTACACAAGGTGACAGTCATCTCAATGGTTGATAATTACCTTCAGTCAATTTATTTTAATATATATATATTTAAACATTACAAATTGTGCAACTTTGAGGACATTAGAACTGAATGAAAACTGGTGAAAACCAGTCATTAATTTATTAATAATGCTACTGATATTGAACATTTGGATATTAGCTCTGGGTAACCCTCAGTGAAAGATGATCTAAAACTCCCATCTCAGATCAGTGGGTAAATGGCACTGAAGGAGGGGGACCAGGCCAAGCTTGCCTATTGTCACCGGTCTGTGCTTAGGTTAACTATCTTTGCTGCAGTGAGGAATGGGCCTTGCCCCTGGTACTGGTGTGTTGATGATGTGGCTGAACTGCTGGGAAAGGAGATCAATGTTGTGCAGTGGACTAATGGGGCTGAATGGCCCACTTCTGTGTAGTGCATTTTATGCCATTCATATGTAAAATGCTTGGATCTCATTGGTAACTGATGAGTTGATTCCAGGATCCATGCTTGCAGGTTAAGATTTTAAGAAGTGAAGCTACAACTTGGTTCCCAGAGAAGTCTGCAAGTTACACTCACTTCCTTCATGTGCTTGAGCCTCCCCCCAAAAAATCTGTACATCTGATTGTTTCAGCAATTGAAAAATAAATATCAATTTATATATTGAATTCTCTTAATCAAACTTTACAATGGTCAACTCCACACCAAAGTTATCCCTCCCAAAATTGGATCCTAAATGTGCCTTTGTTCAATAGTGGGACCGAAAGCATGCTTTTTTCCTGTGCACAGTTGATTCTGAAACCTTCCTCTGTGAAATCCTAACCCTGCCTCAGTGTGAGCTGAAATTTAACTTCTCCCTCCCACATCAGCTCTGTACCCTGTCTCACCTTCCTGATTGATTTCACTTTCAACTTGCCCTCCTTCCTACACGCAGCCCAGCCCATCTCTCTATCTGTGATTTCAGAGCCTCCACAGAGCCTCTCTCACAAAGGGCTCCCGCTCTATTCTTCCGCCCAGCCAGCCGCCTGCTCCACTCTTGCCTCTAATACGCTGACCTTTCTCCTCAATTAGCACAGCCCAAATCAGCAGTTGGAGATAGAATGGTTCTATAACTGTTCTTGTCTAAGCCCATCCAGATCAGGCAGTGAATTGGAGCATGAGTCTTTGCGTTTTTGGTTCTCCCCACCCCCCCCCCCCCCCATCCCACCCCCTCCATTTTTGTTGGCGATAAGGAATGTATTGTGTATCACGTCTCTGCAAGCTGGGTGGGTTCACTGAGCTATAGTTGGTGAAGGAATGTAATTTACGCTGCTACGTTTGCAAGGGTTTTATGTTATCTTTGTAACAGTAATCATGAACTGAATAACAGAAGAGGCTGGAGAAGAAATTTGTAACTGCAATGGAATATTAAGGGATGAGCAAAATGAGGAGAGTGGATTAACAAACATGTGGGAATCACGGAGGTTTGAGTGGCAAAGCTGCTGTCTACCCTACTAACTGATTTTTATTTCAGCTTCTAAGCTTGAACAATTTCCATCTGCACCCAGCCCTGTGACATGTTTCCATTCTTGTGCTTTTCGTGGGTCGAGAGGGATTTGGGACAGTCCCAGTGCTTACGGTAACATTGATTCAAAGGGTTCAGATGGTGAAAGTATGCAGTTGTTTTTGTCTTCAGATCTAACACAGGCGCTCATGAAAGAATGTGTAAGGGTTTCTCCAGTGAAGATATTCACCAAATATCAGAATCAGTGACGTATTTAGAAATTGTAATGGGTGCAGATTGAAACTCCCAATTTCTACAGAGAACATCCTCATCCAGGCTTTTACTTTTTCAAAATACAGAGTTTGGACACCACATTTATTTGACAAGATAAGCCAAAACCAAACTAATCACAGACACAAGACGAAACACTGCTGTTCATAGGCTAACGTGCAAACAATTTGTTAATTAGCAGATGCAGCAGATTCACAAGTCCAGGCTTCAATTTGTGCTATACATTGGTGGGATGGGGAGAAGGAGGGGAAGTGGTAGGGAGTTTAGTGATGGCCAGACTGAAGCTGAGTCTGGCTACAGTTTGTGCTGTACATGAAGGAAAGGGTGCAAACTTTAGCTGAGCCAGACTTCCTGTCTGCTCAGTCACAGGCTGGAGACTTGTTTGTCTACATTCAAAAGCAGCTAAAATACTAAACACCAGATAATTGGCACAGAACATTGGCTTTAGATGTACAATAAAGTCTTCAAGCAACGCAGGGTTCTAGGCCATACAAATGGCAATTTTGTTTTATTTTTAAGATCTTAACATTAGTGAAAGAATAAACTAGATCTGCTTGGAGTGTAATGGATGATGGTGAAATGAGAGAATCCAGGGCTAAGGGTTTAATCAGTCATCCTGGATTTACTTTTCCTCAGTGGTTTTCTTTATGTATTATTACCTGCTGTCTTTGACAGCCAACTACCCTACATAACCCTCTGAAGGATGAGCCTGAATGATTCCTAGAACCGTATTCCATTCTTTTTCAGAACTCATTAAGATAGAAAATTAATGAGCTGTGAAGCAGTTTGTTAGATCCCAGGCACCAGACTGGAGCCTTCATTGACTTTAGCTTGAACTCGTGTTCTGGTCTGATATTTCATTCGATTGGTTTTTCACTGGCCTTATCTGGTTTACACAAATAAATGCTGATACCTGGGTCATCTTCCCCTAACATTGCTGGGGTATTAAACCAGGCCGCTGACAGGTCTTAGAAATGTATGTTTCTTTTAGAAATTCTTTTAGTTTCACAAAAGAACGAGGTGTGCAGTTTTGGTGAGGAGATAGATGCAGGAGGGTTCACGATTCAAAATTTTGGAGATGCAAGGTCAGCCAGGGTTTCTGGTACTAATCAGAGTTTGCTTAATCCACGGTGGAGAAGCCCAAGGATTAGTACAGGACTGTCTTGGGTCTGGTTGTCCCAAGGACCTGCCAGTGGTATGTATGTAACTTCGAAGCTGATCATTACAGGAGATACTTTGATCTCAGAACTTGTGATCCCACTGAACAATACTAAAGAAAAGCAGAGATGGTTATGATCAGTGATTTAAAAAAAATGGAGAGAATGTCAATGTACTTTTCAAATTACTTTTACAAGGACTGCAAGGAAACAAACGAGAGGATGAATTCTACGGTACCACAAGAACAAATACCTTGACCTGCAGGTAGTTAGGGAGATGAAGGGCTCCCTCACTTAACTCGTCACACTGTCTCCCCCATCTTTGACGTCCTTTGGTCAGTTCCTATTCCTCCCTTTCCTGCACAGTGAGATCACGACATATCTTCCTCCAAACCCAAAAGCTTCTCCAAAATTCACACCCCAATTTTCCCTTCTGCTAAATTGAAAGGTTGTTGACGCTTTTTCCTCCTCCTCCTCGGATACCACCTGGGTTACCAAGTACTTTAAGCACATACTGCTTTTTTAAATTTTGCCTTTTGGAATGAGTTCTAAACTCTGCCATTCCCTTCGCACAGCATTTGGTTTTGACATTACCTCTCGGCATCCTCAGAAAATGCAGAATAAGGGGCTACTGCATTAAATTATTCGTGTCAGCCTGTGCTTCAATAGCTGGGAGTAAGTGATTAGCTCTGGAATGTGCTTTACAAGCTCTTCAGTACATATCATAGCCTTGCAAAGATTAAGGTACTGGCCTGGCATCAGCTAAGTAAAATAAAACAAACAAAAGTTCAACATGCTTTACTTATTTAAGAAAAGCAGAAAATTATGTAATCAGTAGTAGATTCTTCTGTAAAACTCAATAATATGGACTTGATTAGAGCAGCGAACACAGGAGGAGTAGGTGTCCAGCCCCCCCCCCCCCCACCCCCGTGTCTGCCTTCACCATTCAGTAAGATCATGGCTGACCTCCAATCCTGTGACTGTGTGTGTTGTCCCAATCCTTGTGGTGCAACCACTATATGGTATCGTACGAGCTAGTCAGCCCCCTGAACCTGTGACACCTCCCTCCCAGAAATCCCTATAGAGGCTGTTTTGCTCCAACTCCTCCCTCAGTACCTGCCTTGGAACCGGACCAGCAACATGTGATTAAAGGTGATTAAAGCCTATTAATCACAACACTCTGATCGATAGTGCTACGCCTTAGTTCCCTGATCTTTCAAAAAAATTATCTATCTCCTTCTTAGATACTTGTAATGATCTAACCAGGATTTTGAAACTTAAAATTTACTATAATGGATTTGGGCAAAGCAAAAAAGTGAGCTGGAAAGGAGAGGAAGTTCGATTGTTGAGCAGATTTTGGGAAAACTTAAAAAAAAATCTGGAAGGCTGGAGACAGGCATTAACCCTATCTGCTCAATTAACAGCTTCCTTGTCTCCTTATTGGCCCATTGCTCCCAATGGGAGGGAAACATTTGATAGTATGGAAAGGTTCATGGTGGGCCAAGAACATTGTCTGCGAATAATCCTTCCATCTCCACAACTATTTTGCTGTCACCTCTGGGTATTTTGTCCTAAACTGAGGCTAGCTTTAGGTGGGACCCTGTAAGCCATATGATTTTTTTTTGTGTAGGGAGTTGTGCAGAGCGAGGGAGTTGCACTTTCCATCTGTTGGAGTGAGATTAAAACCTGACCATTTTCTCTGATGTCAGAGAAAATATTCTGACGATGGCATGTTATTGGATCCCACTGGCACTTAATTTAAATAACATTATCCGCATGCTTTCCTTATTCACCACTGTGGACAATCAAAACCACAACACAAAAAGGTTAAAATTATAATTTTAAAGTTAGAGGCCATTTTGGCCCACGAGTCTGTGCTGCCGGGTTTATACCCAATTAAGCTACCACACCACACCCCCCCCCCCCCCGACCCAACCGTACGTTTTGAAAGGTGGCAGGAAACTGGAACCTCTGGGAAAAACCCATGCAGACATGGGGAGAATGTACTACCTCCTTATAAAGAGCACAAATTCAAACCCCGGTGCCGATCACTGGCGCTGTAAAGGTGTTGCGTTAACTGCTTTGCCAACCGTGACACTCTTGTTGGTGTTTATGGGTTAGTCCCAAAACCAGCAATGAAGGTAATGACTAATTACTGTTGTGTGATCAGGCCCTTTGCTAGGCCAATACATATAAATGCCCTCTTTGCACGGCATAAATTTCAATGATTTAAATGTACACAGGAAGACTCCACTCATTTTTGATTATTCCATAAAGATGTCCCTGATTGCATGAGTCTCTCACATTAATCCTTTTAAGGGGAAATTCGCAATAGATCTTGGCAATCAAAAAAGGCATTTGTTTCTCTGACTGATGTTGCAGCTACCTAAATGCAGTGTTTCCCCCACTCCAGCTGTAGCCTGGAGAGCTGGTGCATCAAGCATTACTTGACAAGGCAGTCCAATAAAAACCAGAGCTGAGAGTTCACATTATCGTTTCTGTACATGGGTGCCCTCTAAACAACAATAATCATGACTCCAAAATGCATTTCTATACCTTTTGCAGCTGTTCATTTAATTTATTTTTAAAAAAGTCTTGTATATTTGGAAGACACAAGATGTAGGAAAAGGCTGTAGGTAGTGCAAACAGAATAACTGATAAAACAACTTGTAGTTGCCTATTGGCCATGAGCAGTAGTTTGCAGCTCTACGCACTTCCAGGAGAAAGTGGCATTAGACCATGAGGCTGAGTGGGACGACCCTGCCACAGTTGTAGCAAAGTGGCTCGGATGTACTTGTAGAGAAGTATTATTTGCACACTTTCTGATGCCAAGCAGAAATCACTGCTGGTTAGGAAAGAAGAGGTGGCAAAATGGATTAGGCCGACTATGTTGCTAACAGGGCATCTGTAGTAAAGAGGGGATGCGTTGACTGTAAAAAGCCACACATTTATTCTAATCATCTGTCAGTTACTGCTTGACCCAGCAACATTCCAAGCTTCCATCATTTCACAATACTTGGCAGGAGTTCAGGATCTCCCTCTGATAAATGGATTACAGATAATTTGTGGGACCTCTGCACTTTACAAAAGAATCCTGTCTGATTTATATTTTGTCTTTGGTATTACCAGTATCCCAATGTACTTCATTCAACATGCTGACTTCATAACTCACTGTTGTTTGGTTAAAGTCACTGAACGTGTGATTCGCCTTCGTGATGTAAACAAATATTGCTCCAAAATAGAGCTCTAGGTCTCTTGTTAGCATTTTCCCAGTCTATCTACTCACTTAAGTGGTACTGACAAATTAGATGGAAGTTTACTGTCTAGGAATCATGTAGTTACTTGCATTAAAATGGGATTGTTGCTGCAGGCATTTTATTTTACTGAAAGTCTACAATAAATTGTGATCTTGCACTTCAGAAAAGTATGCCCCCCCCCCCCCAACTACTTTCCTTTCCCCCATTAATAATGTTCCCTTTTCAATAGGATCTTGGAAAGCTATTTCTACTGTTACAAAAGGTTAGTGGTATGCAGGAGTGTTGAGAGATCTATCTAATGAAGGAAATTGTATCTGATGATGTTTAAAATAATCCTCAGATTGAAATCCTTCATGGATCCCTCCCCCCCTCCCCCCCCCCACCCCTCTCCATCAATGCCTTTTGAACTCTCCAAGATTCCATTCCTTCATGGATCCACTCCTCCCACTCTTCTCTGGCCCTACACTCTTCATCCAACCATTGCTTTAAGCTCTAACCTAAAAATTCCATCCATTAATTTCTATGTCTCTTCAGTCCACTCAAATATTGACCTTGTAATCCTAGCTATAGTCTCACCTTTGGGACAGTCAAATGTTTATTCAAATTCAATCCTATAACTTCCCTTGTTGCATTCATCTCAGCGTACTTTCCTATCTTGATCTGGATTAGAGTGATGGCATTGAGATTAGTAAAACTGGGCACAATATTCTATGACTTGGTCTTTTTAGAAAGTAAGATGCCACTAACCCTGGTATAGCCTCTCTCATGAAGTGGAGACAAGAAATCCACCATACATGCTTGATTCATGAGAAGTTTTATATCGACTCTGTCTGCCAGCCCTTTTTAGAAAGCAAAGCTACCATTCAGTCACCTGCCTAAACTTCGCTTGGCCACAACACAGGAAGCCCGGATGAATGTCCCCTGAGCAGTGCCTCCATGGCACAAGCTTGTAGCTGAAGATGACCATAACGTGATGGCTATGTGGTCTAGAATTTAAAAAAAATCAAGCAATGGGAAGTAACAATTCGGCAAAAGCCAGAAAAAAAAATAAAAAAAAACCAATGCTTTCAAAACTAGCCAGTCCCTATCTTAAGGAAACCATGCAGAACTTCAAGGCATGTTCACTGCAAGGTGTACACTTGAAATTAACTCGCAGTACTCAGTTGCTTAAAAAAAGACCCATTGCCATCAACCATCCAAATTGGACAAAAGTCAAACCAATTTAGAATCGTATGCTGTGTTCAAACCTAATCTTCTATTATAAACTCATATCATTGCCCATGAAGATCTAATCTGAGATGTGCTTATTCCTATGTTTATAAAGTATTTTATCTATGATTTCCCTGATCTTTTTCCATTTATGTTAGAGATATCTTGTTTGTTCCTTCATTGAAGGGCTAATTGACATCTACTACCCATGAATACCTCACGCAAGTGCTCAAATTATGCTTTACACTTGTAACAGGGTTGTTGCAGGATTCTGGATTTACCTGCGCTTGGATATTTTCATCAACAAACTAGTTTATATATTTTGTTTTTGCAGAGTCTATAGTTTTATGTTTACATTTAGCTCCATTAGTATATAAAGTTTAGAATTGACAAACAATATAAATAAAGGTAGAGAAGGTGAAGAGAAGATTTACTAAAATGTGGCCTGGATTGCTGTATCTACAATACAAAGTAGACTGGGTCTTTATTCATTGGAGCGTAGAACGTTGAGGGGGGATTTGATATTTAAAATTATGAAGGGGATAGATAGAGTAAATGTGAATAGACTCTTCCCCTTGAAGGTAGGAGTGATTGGAACAAGGGGTCATAAGTTGAGGGTTAGGGGGCAAAATTTTAGAAGTAACATGAGAGGAAGCTTCTTCACCCAGAGAGTGGTGGCTGAGTGGAATGACCTTCCGGAAGAGGTGGTTGCAGCAGGGTCAATTTTGTCATTTAAGGGAAGGTTGGATAAGTGCATGGATTTGAGAGGATTGTAGGGTTATGGACAGTGAGTGGGCAGGTGGGACTAGAGGAGATCACTTAAATCGGTGCAGACTAGAAGGGCCAAGATGGCCTCTTTCTGTACTGTAATTGTTAATTATTATATGATAAATGAGGGGCAATTAAAGAGGAATTAAAATAAATAACTGGAAGTTCATAGCCTGTAATTTCCATTGGAGAGAAATGTAGAGCACCTACTTCAAACCAGAGATTGGGGTCAACAGAGTTTTGTGTCTTACTAACAATGTTTGAATGGTAGTTGATTGCGAAAATGTCAATCAGCTTTAATAAGCATTAAGTGATTCAAAGAGGAGGGTGTGTCTTGGTGTTAACAGGTAAAATTTGACAGCATGAACCAAAAAGAGTGCAGGAAAAAAATGAATGGGCCGAAGTGTATTTAAACTGACACCGGACACAGATTTTCAGTTAAACGGGTGACAGCAAGAGCAAAGACTTGGTTTAATAACATGTCTCGGGAGCCTAAAATGTTAGGACAAGGTGTATAGAGAAAGGAGAGAAGCTGCAAAAGGTAGTTGGTGCAATGCCTTCATGCACAATGAGGCATGTGAGGAGGTCAGAGCCTTAGTTGGCATTTGCATTCTCTGGATGTTGTCTGATTAAAAGGAGAGTGTGCTTTTAAAAATGTGGGCAGCATTGTCTCCGAGCCTGTTGAGTAGCCAGAACTGGTAGAAATAATTCTGGGCTGGTCCTGTTACAACATTAATCATGGGTAGGGAAGTATTCTGGATCAAATGAACATCATTCTACTGAAGTATTTGAAAATGATAATGTATACAAAGAAAGGGATAAATTTGATGTATTAAGCCCATCAACTCAGTGGGAAGACTTTGACCAAGTTAATCCCCAAGAACCTCTCTTTACCCACAACACATACCAGATCTCTTTCCTCCCCCCCCCCCCCCCCCCACCCCCGCAGTAGCATGCTATTTCCTGGGACAATTGAAAACCAAAAACTGCCAACAATTTAAGAAGATCTTGCAAATTTCAGAGAAAGCTCCAAAACAGAGCTGGACTTGGTTCAGCAAACTTCACAACCAACTGGTAATTTACACCTTGGGAATTGGAATGATCTCATCTATTTAAAAACCTGCCTTGTTTTCTGTTAAAATCATGTTGCATCTTCATGCTTATTATGGAAGAGAAGCCAAAATAGAATATGTTTGAGCTCGCAAATGGAGATTGAGATAATACAGTTTTTAAAATAAATTTAGGCATGTTAACAGGCCCTTTTGACCCACAGGCCTGTGCCACCAATTGACCTAGAACTCCCAGTATGTTTTGAACGGTGGGAGGAAACTGGAGCACCCGGAGAAAACTCATGCAGACATAGGGAGAATGTACAAACTCCTTACAGAGCTGGATTCAAACCCTGGTTAGCAGAGTTGTGCTAACCGTACACTAACCCTGCCATCCTTTTTGAGTCAAAATAATGAGGTCCAACTGGAAATAGTGCAGTTTTTGAGAAACTGCGTAAGGTAGATCACAGTGGGTAGTAGATCTGCTGCCTCAAAGCTGCAATGACCTAAATTTAAAAAAAAACCCTGATCTTTGATGCTGTCGCTATGGAGTTTGCAATTTTTTCCCGCTGATTGTGTGGGTTTCTCCTGGATACATCTATTTTCTCCCATGTCCTCAAAGTTAGTTGGCTATTGTAGGTTGCCTGAGTGCATAGATGAGTTGTAGAAACTGAAGGAAATTGATGCGAATGTGGGGAAAGTTAAACTAGTGCAGGATTCACGTAAATGCATGATATCTGGACGGGTGTTTCTGAGGTGAATTTCTTTGATTATGAGAATTCATTGAAATAAATAAACCAATATTAAAATAAAGAATTACATCAGAAGAGTTGAACATGAGTCATTCAAACAGATGGCTTCAATTAGAAAAAATAAAATCCAAATGAAATGTTCAATGTCAGTTTTCTCAAGTAAGATTGATTATTTCATTGTGAAAACAATGGGGTGAAAATGTATAGGCCAAGTTCAAAGTGATGATGGGAAAAGGAAAATGTACAGTTTTGAAGAGTACAGTGGGTATTTTTTTAAAATTTAGCAATAAGCATTATTTTGAATAAGGTTATAATTATAAAACCTGCAAATCTGGAACCAATGCCCAAAGAGATAACAAAGCTCGGATGTTGTGTGAGGAATGCAAGTTATCTTTGGAATCAAACCCAAAGATGTAAAAGCTCTTTGTGAAATGGCAAAACATAGATAAACATATAACAATTACAGCACAGAAAAAGGCCAACTTGGCCCTTCTAGTCCATGCCGAACACTTTCTCCTACCTAACCCCACTCACCTACACTCAACCCATAACTCTCCATTCCTTTCCCATCCATATACATATCCAACTTCTTAAATGCTAATATCCAGCCTGCCTCTGCCACTTCATCTGGAAGCTCATTCTGCACACCTACCACTCTCTGAGTAAAGAAGTCCTCTCTCATGTTTCCTCTAAACTTTTGCCCCCTAACTTTCAACTCATGTCCTCTCATTTGTACCTCTCCCTTTCTTCATCTACACCCCTAATAACCCCCAATTATAAATACCTCAATCGAATCTCTTCAACCTTCTATGCTCCAAAGAATAAAGACCTAACTTATTGAACCTTTCCCTACAACTTAGACCCTGTAATCCCAGCAACGTTCAAATCCCAGTTCTCCCAGCTGATAGCTGAAGGAACAAAGTTATCTCCTAAAATGGCAAATATGAAAAACTAAAAATTAAAACTGCATCAGTAGAACATAAGAAATATCCCTTGTGTAAGTTGACTCTTCCATTATCAGTCATTGTTCCTACTTGTTAAATTTTGCTGGAGCCCAGATATTCGGGATGGAAAGTGAACCCATTCTCTTGAGCATTAAATTCCCATCAAAGGCATTTCTTGACTACACAAGGTTTCCATTCAAAGCCCATATTTTGCTCATAACTCAGGACCTTGTTTGTTTATATTTTTCATGTCTATAATCTCTGATTTTCTGACTACCTAAATTCACCTTCTTTCAAGAATATGTTACAATTCTCTATCCTACCCTGGTGCTTCATTCTTTGCTTTGACTTGCCTCTACTATATTAATTTTGCATTGAGTGAAACACTAAAGTCTGCAGGCACTGTGATTCAGGAAAATAAAACTACAGAAATGCTGAAGGAACTCTGTGTGTCTTGCAGCATTCATAGGAGGTAAAGATGTATTAATGGCATTTTGGGCCTGAGCCCTTCTTCGACCCAATCTGTTCACCTCACGATTTTATACTCCTTCATTAGATCACCTCTCAGCCTCCTATGCTCTAGAGTAAACAATCTGCTTGTCCAGTTTCTCCCATAGCACACATCCTCAAAACCAGGCCACATACTGGTCAACCTCGTCTGTACCAAAGCCCTCCCATCCTTCCTGTAATGGGGCAACCCGAATTGCATACAGTATTCTAAGCGACTGGAACTACACAAGTGTAGCCTAACCAATGTTTTATATAGCTGCTGTGTGACCTCCTTTGATATTCAATGACTTCTTTCTTGCCATATCTACTTGTGTGTCCACCATAAATGACCCATGAATCTGCACTCACCACCAAATCCCTCTACACATCAATATTTTTAAAGATCCCTGCCATTAACTGTATACATTCCCCATACATTTTGATCTCCAAAAGTGCAGCACCTCACGCTACTTTGTTAGTCATTTTAGACTTTAATTTAAAAAAACATTTAGACATACAACATGGTAACAGGCCACTTTGGCCCACGAGTCTGTGCCGCTCAATTTACACCCAATTAACCTATAGCCCCTGGTACACTTTCAACAGTGGGAGGAAACAGGAGCCCCCGGGGAAAACCCATGCAGACACGGGGAGAACGTAGAAACTCCTTACAGACAGTTGTTTTACCCATTTAGACAGCCTGTTTTATGAAACTTCAGCATTCATTCTAGTCTGAATTTTTTAAAACTTTGTTTGGAAAATTTTTTGAACTACTATATTCACTCCTTGCAATGTTTGCAATAAAAAATGCTTCTGTCACTATGGGTTTTTTATGATAAACATCAAACTGAAATGGCAGTATTTACCTGTTCAAAGACCACCAACTCCTAGAGTCCAGTCTCTAGGTGAAAAGGTGAAGGCAAATTCTTTTCAAAATTTATTTTGCTTTTGTTTAATATTATTGATAAACTTTATGTACTTATTTTTTTTACTATTAAAATGAATGTTAATTGTTCCTGGATAGAAGCATTCAAATATTTGTACATTTTTGAAGAACTCTTCAAAACCTCTGGGGCACTTTCTGTTCACAATGAAGACTGTATTTCCCCCCCCCCCCCCCCCCCCCATCAAAGCCTCATTGCTGAAGACCAGGAGGCTTCAGGATGGTAAAATGAGCTCTGAGAATTTGGATCAGGTTTGTATAAGTATGGGGGAAATTGCAGGTCTCAATAGGCAGAGTTCAGGTTGTACATTCTAAAAAAAATCCACTTATTGCAACATGCAGAACACCCTTACATTTTTGTCCCCTTTATCATTTGGGAACTACCTCACTCCCACTTCTAAATATTGAAACCATGTTTAAAATTCTTGGGAACTTGCTACTTCATCTTCCTAAAAGAATCCTTTTAAAATCAACCCATTCTCTGGAATGTCTTCTTCGATTTCTGTACATTTTCATTTACCCAGGGATTTGGTCAATATTTTGCTGCTCCAGAACACACAATGTACTAGTTCTATTTATTAACTGTTCCCTCTGGAATTTGTCTATAGTCCTTTCCCTGTGAATACTATTTTGCAGAATCCATTTAACATCTTTACCATTTCTTGAGCATCGGAGATGGTTTCTAATTACAGATACGCCCTGCTTTACAAAAACTCGCTTTTACAAAGAGTGGGGTTTGAATGGGTTTTCGTTTTTACAAAAATAGCCTTCAATAGTAGTGAATGCTTTACGGCATTTTGGCTAATGAAAGGTTTCATGGGAACGGTCTAGTTTCGTAAAGTGGGGGTTACACCTGTACCTCTAATGTTAATTAATCAAAGGTCGTCAACATGTTGAATATGGATGTAAACAAGTTAATTTTGGATTTAAAGGACCCCTTTTAGATTTTGAGAGTTCATTTTTTTAAATACTTTATTAAACTCTAGTTTCCTCAGGAAAAGTCAACAGATTCCAGTTGTGTATCACCCCAGACCAGAATAACTTGACTTTTCAGTTTATCTATGGGCAGCATAAATTTTTGGCACTTGCTGAAATGGCCAGTTCTCATTCAGTTGCGTTTAATATTCTTGATAATTCGGAAGCTACTTCATCTTTTGATTTTTGGAACGCCTCATTACCCATATCGGCATAACCTTTTTCCCTCTCTCTGACAAACCCTGTACTTCAGGTGAATATATTCTTTGCCCTCCATAGGGTCACAATCAGAGTCGCATCTTAACCTGATCTTTCCACGGTAGAATGATGCCCAGATACCTTTCCTATGCTTGTATATTTTTTGTTTTATTTATCTACTTTCTACCTTGTTTTTATTTTCCGCACCTTTGGATGTTACTCATTGAGCGAAGAAATGCAGTTTTCTGACCAACATTTTGTTTTCCTTATCGTATTTACTGGTCTAATTTATTTTGGTGTCTTGACATAATTTGAGAATTTTCTTTAATGGCTGACTTCAGCGGCACCTCCCTACGTTCACATTTTTTTTACATTGGTGGATGTAAAAGAAAGGTTAAAATTTTGAAAGGTCAGAACTCAAAAGCTCTTGGGTTCTATTGCTGCATGGTTGGTTACACTGGTGAGCTCAAGAGAGCAGCTATTAAAGATTAGACTTGGAATGAATTTCACCAAGACTGGGTGTCCACAGCCAACGTCTTGGTAATGAAATATCGGAAGGGAACAAGTGCAGTTAGGCAGTCGATCCCCCTCCTTGCTGCACAATATCATGAATCTGATCTCTGTACGCATAATGTATGCTCTGCTTAACTGTGCAGACAACATTGCTTTTTTTTTTGAAGGATGCACGTTGCATTATTTGATTTTTTTTTAGATTCAAAAATGAAACAGATCAACTTCAGTAGGATGGTTAAAATGTGGCCTTTCAATGTATCTAGCAGGGGAATTTTTGTTCAATATTTGCAGTCTCTCCTGTGATTAAATCTGTTCCAATATGTGTCCTAGTTTCTGTTGACGTTACCTACCAGATGTTTCCCAGTGAATCAGTTAAGACTGTGAATATCTATGCCATAAAGGCAAAGAAAACAGCCACTGGTCTAAGCTGAGTTGACAGATGTTTCAGCCTGTTTCACCATGACTGGGTAAATCAGCTGGCTTTCCTCAACTCGCTGCTACTCAGTGTGCGACTTTGGTAAGTGCATGCGAACTGTATTGAACTGATGATGAGAAGAATAACGTTTATTCAGGTCTATCCCTCACCAAACTACAATGACAGGTGCTTTCTACAGGAAAGTATTTACAAGTAAATATCATGTTGGGGGGGGGGGCGAAGGGAGTAAAATAAAAAAAAGGGGAGAAACTTTATTTCCACAGTAATGGTGAGAACATGGGAAAGAGGTGGATGATATTGAGTATAAGGTTAATGCAACAGGAAGTGAATGGAATATCCAAAATAGAAAATTAATAAAAATTGGAAAGCAGACATTTGCAACATGGGACCAAAGGTGATTTGATTAATGATATTTTTGACAGTGCCCTGCGTAGGAAGCCTTTATGTATCACCACTGCTGGAATAGACAAAAAGCTGGAATTTTAAAAATCCAGTTACATTTTTGTTGATACATAAATTGCATAAATGAAATGTATTTCTTACTAAGACTGGAAGAAAATTGGCAGCAGAACATTCTGCACCAAATGCAGACTGACATCACTTCAACAACCCAAAGGAGCTGCCAAAACAGAATGCAGCTTGATGAAAACTAGCAAGTCTTGGCCAACTGCTCTTTAAAGCCCTTTGATACCTAGTGACACTGGGCGACACATCAGTTGTGCTGGCGAGGACTTGTGTATTCCTGGCAAAGCAGTACAACTGAAAAAACACTGGTAAACCAGCCAGAACAAAAAAAAAACTCCATGTCACATAAATTTTAAAGAAATTAGAATGCAAAAGCAGACAAGGTACAAAAAATCTCCCAACACAAGCCCTTTGTAGATGTTAAAATGAGAGCTTCTTCTGTTAAGGACATATGATCTAAAGAAGGAAGCTGCTCCTCATTGAGGAACCTTTCATCATATTAAAGATTGACATGAAGCCCACACTTTTTAAAGGTTTCTGCTTCCATTCAAAGGCTGGTAGAACAGTTGATGGTTCACCTGCCTAGTTCCTGATTTTTGTTGTTGTTGTATTAGTCCAGAATAAATAAAAAGATAACATTTGAATAGTTCCAACCTCAAAAAAAATAGCTGAATCTTTTAAAGATACTCTTCAGATCTTGTCAGCCTTTTCTCTAACATTGCAGGGAGCGATAGCACCACTTGAGAGAATCTTCTTCAGCAAGTCTTCTTCACATGAAGAAATGATAGTGAATAAAAAATATTGTTATTAGTAAAGTAGTAAGGCTGAGATCAAAAGAGAGACTTCAAAGACTGTCTGGCAGTTCCTCACCCACAGCAGCAAACATCGAGTCCTATATTTAGAGCGGAAATTTCTTGGACCCATTTCGCCATCTATTGTAGTGTTATTGTGAAGAAATAGAATTTCCACAGAACACAGGCTGTTGGGATAATGGCCATTGGCCTTGTCCAGTGGGTACCCTTGTGCTGATGAGATGTCGATCACTACATTCTTCCAACCTTGACTAGATTTGAAAGCTTGTACAGACTAATTGAGTTTGTAAAAAATATATTGCCATTTTGTGATCAGTATCTTACAAAATGCTGACTCCAGCCATTGTGTCTGTTGGTGTTTACTGGGCTTTCTTTGGCTTTGGCAGTCAAATGGGTTAAGATCAATCCTTTTAAATGTGAAGTTTTATTTTCCCAGGGCCAAATTTTCCATGTGTTTATGGCAAACAGCGCATCATTTTTTTTTAAAAAAGAAAAAAAAATTACCATACCTTAACAGCCAGAAAGAGCAGGACCAGTAAAGGAATTAATGCTAGATAGTCATGCAGAGAAACCTTTCTCAGTGTTACCGAGTGAACGTCACTTCATCTCACAAAGTGGCTGAAATGCCCACATCACATTGGTAGATTCTTTCCTATTTTGTGTTTTTTCAAAATCCAAATATTCCCCCGACCGTGGAGGCGATGACAACCCCCAGCACCACACAGCATATAATGATCATAATCTTCTTCTGTTGCCCCAAAATCCAAGCAGCGTGGTAGGAAGAAGAGGAGAAAGTGTTAGTTCTGAGATTTTATTTATATTTAAATAAAGGAATCTTGAAATAAATCTGGGCCTTTACAGAAGGGGATATGGACAGCTCCAGAACTTTCCCTTTACATTAGAAAAATGTTCTTATTGCAACCAACAGTCCCCATGTTACAAGCCTCGCATTTCAAAAGATCCTGAACCTTTCTGACCCCTTTAAATGTCCCTCATAGAAACCACCATTATACCACACACTTAGAAGAAATATGACACCACATACTTCAAATGTAATACATGAAAAGCCATTCTCACAATAGCCAATTGCTCATAACAGATGCAAACTTGCATTAACAACACACGCACTTCAAATTTAATGTCTTACATTAACAAGTACCTTGCGTTTTTTAAAAAATTCGCTCATGACACTTTTCATATTTAAGTAACCAGAAGCTGCAGGGAAGTCAGGAAGTTTATTGTCATTTTTTAAAAACCTTTAACCACGATGTAATACACCGTTGAGTTTTAACTGGCATCTTAGACAGCTGGTAATTCAAAAACTCATCTGTTTATTTCTGTCAAGCTTGCATATAATTGAAACGGTTGGCTTTGGGAATAAAATTGGCATTCAGAATTCAAGTTGGTGTCAACATTTTAATGAATAATTCCTTTATTTTGGGAGGGGGGGGGTGAGTGTCCAAAAGTACACATATGTGTATACATGGGTATAAAGTGCATGTCTGCACGTAGGAATGTTATTCCCAAGCTGACTCCCGTCAGTAGGTATCATACAGCATGGTGACACAAAATAAATTTGCTCTTCTGTCTGTGAAGATCGAGACAAAAAGAATTAAGGCCTGAACTTCCTTCCATTCCCTGACGCCAATGGCATCATCCAGCATCTCCAACCTAAGCTCAATGAATTTCTACAGAGTAAGTTATCCTTCACCTCGCACACAGGTTGTACAAGTTTTAATTGCAGCCATACACACATGCAAAGCTGCAAGCCAATTATTCAGAAGCCGATGAACAAGGTGAGAAATGCAAGGCAGATGCAGGAAGAAATGGCTAAGATATAGAAAGTTATGTCTCCTGCATAACAACTGCATTATCAACATATATTAGGCAGTGCTGTAGTTTTACAGCTGTTCCAGTAACACAGTCATTAAAGTGAGGGAAACAGGAAAGAGGATCCATGCTGTAACACAATGCATTTTTTCCCCCATAGCTATATAGATACATGTATTTTGCCTTTGGGAAGAAATATTGCACAGTGAACTCATTTGTGCTTTTCCACGGAGTCTACTATATTGTTTGGGCAGCTTTACTCATTCAACAGCAGTCCAGTAACTTGTGTCACAGTGGATACTTTTTCTTGATCAATTAATATTTGCATTTTTACAATTTTACCCTGGTCATTGTTTTCTGCAGAGTAGAATGTCCACTTAGAAATATTGACAATGTACCACTTCCCATTAGAACGGTGTAAAACAAGCAGATGAGATGCAACTACAAATGAATGTGTGAGTTTTATTTTTGGGTTGTAAAATTAATTCTCTTTGAACATCTGTGATGACTCAGTGAATAAATGAGTTACCCTGTATTTCTTCACTATGAAACCAAGAAATAAATAATCAAGAAATGCACTTGAATAGTAAAGGTGTTTTTTGATTCATGAGGGTGGCAAAGGTTACGGGGAGAAGGCAGGAGAATGGGGTGGAAAGGCATGATTTGATAGGCAAGCCTACTCGATGGGCCAAATGGCCTAATTCTGCTCCTACATCTTGTGGCCTTTACAATATTCTGTCGTGTACATAAGCGTATTAAACATATTAACCATGTTATACAAAGTATGCCTGTGAATGTAGCTCGTGTGTCCTTACTTTGCACCCTCCTGCACTTGGCTCCGACTGCCTATTTGTTCCTTAAGGAATAAATATCACACCTGCCTCCAATTCCACCCCCTTCCTCCATCATTTGGTCCTAACAGCCCCTCTCTCACTGTTCCCCCTTCCCACTTTGATATTCCCCAAAAGATGCTGCTCCACCTACGAGTTCCTCCAGAAATGTATTTTTGGTCCCAGCATCCCCACGTAGTCCTGCATCTGTATGCTTGATTGTTTCACAATTTCCAAGGATCAATAATTTTACATTTAAAAAAAAAACCCACTAGATTTTCAAAAGTTCTCATTATTACTGTTGGGAAATGGGGATACTCAGGCCTCAGTGGAAGGTAATGGTGATGGGCTCATATACTGTGGTGGATGTGCACGTATTTTACAGGTTGATCTTGAGGAATTTTCTGGGGCCATTTTGCTTGTGTCAGAGAAGATCAATTGAACTGTGGCTCTATTTTTAGCCGATCAATGAATTGATGTATTATGGTCCATCTATGAATATTTGCAATGGATTATGTTAAGCAACAGTTGGGCAGATTTTCCTGGGTTAAATGCCCTTGCTCATTGATGACTTTAGTACCAACTGTGCACTTACCTTTTGCTGATCCTATGATGCCAATATTCTGTTTTGACCCATCCTGTTCTAGAGAGGAACTGCACAGCCTCAGTCACAAGATGCAATGGTGAATTCTGAGCATCCCAAGCTTTACTAGCTGTCAAGAACTATGAATGCTTCTAAATGTTTCTGACATTCAGGAAAATCCAAATTCAAACAACGCATTGTAAAAATAGAATCTTAAAAATATAGAAATCACTTTAAAATATTTAGATAACATGAACACAAACTTAATGTATCCAATATAATATGAATTGCCTTGTTCTTCTCTCTCATAGTTGCTTCTCTCTATTCAGGAGTAAAAGGGCTAACGCTTCCTAATGCAGGTTCAGTAGAAAATTTTTTCCCAGCACAATTGTGGAAGAACTTCATGGATCACCACTAGATTCCATAGGAAATCTCATCGGAAACTGCTGGCAGAATTGGTTGAGGAAGTTGGAGACTCCCACAATTGTGCAGGAATATCTCAGCCTCCTAACACTTGAGAGTAAATACTCAGTTTAAGTAATCTCAGCTGAGTGTTTACAGGACGCCTGAGGATATGCTACATTTTAAATAGATGGCCAAATTAACCATTGGGAATGTTCAAAAGAGTTGTTTATGTGGACCTCCAGGGACGTTTCAGTAAAAGACAGTCAACTATATTTGAAGCTCATGGAATTGATGGAGAATTTAGCAGTTGAACACGAGGACTGGATGGCAGCAAAAAAGTGGTAGAATTAAGGGTGGGTATTCATGTTTTCAGCATGACTAAAATTGGGATTGAGGCTGAAAAGATTAATTGCACTTTGTGACAAGATACAAAACAAAGTATTTAATTTGACTGACATAAGGACATGCAAAGTATTAGAGATGAGAGCCTTAAATTATAACGAGCAAATGGATTAAGCAAATGGGAAAAACAGGATTGACAAGACTTGAAGAGAATACATACTGGATGTTGTTAAACCAGAAACACAGGAGATCCAAAGAGGATTGGATAAATCATTAAAATGTCACAGGCGGGTACAGAAAATAATAAGGCAAACGGAGTGCTGGCTTTACCTCGAGCAAATAAAATGAAAGGGGCTCTCAAATGTTAAGATTAGGGTTAGACCACACCTGGAGTACTGGAAGCAATGCCTCACACTGATAGTTTTGCCTTGGAAAGAGCAAATTTATCACAAAAATATCTGAATTCTGATGTGAAAACCGAATCCCAACAACTGCATTGGAAATGGAAATTATTCAAATTGCATTTCATGCCATTTGGAAAGTCAAAGGGTTACCTGAAGCAAACTTTCAAAATATTAAAGGGAAAACAAACTATTCCCACTGATTTTCTTGTTTAGGATAAAATGGCAGAGACTAAGCATTGAAATTGAGAGTGAAATAGAAAACATTTTACTCATAACTGACAGTAGAAGTCTGTAACTGTTAAATTTAGACACTAGGTCTTTTTTTTTACAAAAAGTAAAAGACAGGAAAATTATTGTTAGTTTTGTTTAAAGCAATGGGAATATGGAACCTTCCCATTAGACAATCCCCTTGGATTGACAATGACTTGCCTTCACTCTGGTTCTGGGATAGCTGGTGAGACCAGTGAGGACCAATAAGCTTCACCAACCATTGGGCAGGAGATAGCTGATGGCGTGGATAGGGACGTAGTATGTGAAACGTTTGATTCATTCTACTGATTATGTTGCCATCTCATGGACAAGAGGTTCCCAGTGCCCTCCTGATGGTGCCTCTTTAATTTTAGTGGTCAGGGGCTAGAAATTCCTGGGAATTGGTGGCATTTATTTCTCAAGCAGATGGATATATGAGGTAAAGATCTGCCATGTTCTTGGTGAATGGCCAAAGCAGGATCAGGGAACTAAAAGGGCAAGTTCTATTGCTACATTGACCTTGTAAAATTTTCAGAACAAAGTGGGTCTGAGATGAAGGTGGAAGGAAGAGAAAGGGTTTGGGAAGTAATTGATTTAGAAATTATTATAAAAATGTGTTGCCTGCAAAACATCACCTGGAATCACAGTGACCTAATGTTGGTAAAATCATGGATTATGGTCTGTTCAGGTTCAGACTAATAATGTTTCTTAGCATTGAGTGTGTCGTTTGTGTCCTGATGCCGCTCTTCAGTTTAGAGAGGTGCCAAAGCAAACAAGGTCCACACTGGAGAGTAGAAATCAAACCGGAATAATGGTCTTGGTGCCTACAAGCAGGTGCTCCTGGAATGTCCTAGTGTTGGCAAAATGAAATGAAAATGTCCAGCAATGATGAGCTGTCCTTCCTTTTCACGCCAGCTTTCATGGGACAAGAGCCCATCTTTAGTCTCAATCAGGATGGTTCGGTGGGATCATGCAACTTTGTAGCATTAACTGAGAGACACAGCCAAAGCAATGATGATAACCAACAGTAATATTGCAATGCAAATTCCTATAAAGATCATTTTCTGTGGGAAGGGAAGAAAACAATCAGGTGAGGCTCAGCATGCAGTAAAAATAACAGCAGCAATAAAACATTCAGAATGTGTTGACCACTGAGCATCTTACACACATTGGAATAATATATTCTCCAACTGTGACAGGACATCAAAAACATCTGTGTGCCAGTGATTCAAAGTTGGACGACCAATTGAATAACCTGATTTAAAATTGTACCAGTGAGTGTTTAGGAACATCTGGTCTCCACAGAGTACTCAGAAATGTCTCAAAACAAGAACCTCCAGATATTACAGAGTGTTACGCAGTAAGTCTGCTTCCCACAGATCAACGCCCAGCAGCAATAATGTGGCCGGGCGATATAAAGCTGGCAGTACAACCAAAATAGAAGGATGTCAAACTGTCCCTCTCTACTCTCTCCAGAGCAATGAGGTGACAATTAGGTTTACCCGTTCAACACACGATCCACCTTCAGGATCAGCTTAGATAAGCACAGGGTCAACCTTAAAAAAGCACATCCCCTTAGCATACAGCAGCCAAATTCTCAGGAAATATTTAGCATTGGATACAAGCTTTAGAATATCTGCATTTCAACAACAGTTGAGAGATTGTGGCAATATGATAACAAATAATCTAGGAATTTGCTTTATCCATTGACTCACAACTGCTTATCTCTTAGAAATGCCAGCACGCATGTCAAAGCCGGCAGTGATTACATTGATAAAGTGATAGGGGGTGGGGTGGGGAAGAGGAGGAAGTGGGATGTTGATTTACTTGCTCTGTGCCATCAGTCGAGGTGGTTTCATTGAAAAGGCACTGCAGATCAATCACTTGCCTTTGTCTCTGTTCTTTGGTGTAAGAGTGCAGTATTGGCAACTGGTGCTACACGTGCACAGACCAAACTGGTCAGTCTGTCTACCTTCAATTTTCTATCATCCCAGAAATAAAGATGGAGCGAAATCCCCAAATGAAAGACAAAATTATGAAGTAGCAAACAAAGCACTTACGTGAAAAGAAAAACAGGAGCATCAACAGCGATCTGGCACATACGGTAAATACAATTCCCTTCCAACACCTAGGTCATTAAACATTTAATCCAAAGCATTAACTCTGCTTCTCTTTCACAGATGCTGCCTGACTTGCTGTGTATTTCAGGCACTTAAAATACATAAATGTGCTGGAGAAACTCAGCGGGTCACGTAACATCCCTGGGAAGTCAACAAAAATTTCGGGCCCGAGCCTTTTGTCAGGAACGTTCCTGATGAAGGGCTTGGGCCTGAAACATTTATTGCATTTTATTTCTTCTGCGTGACCTGAAGACTTTATCCAGCACTTCTGTGTACTGCACTAGACCCCAGCATCTGCAGATATTCTGGTTTCAGTATTATTTTCTGTTTTTATCCCAGGTGTTTTGTAAATGATGATTAAAACTTAATAAAATAGATGTATGGACAATGATTGAAAGTACACGTCATATTATTGCATCCATAAATGCAAGTTGGCAAAATAGATCTTTTTTATTTCCTATTCTGGCACCACGACTGCCTGATGACTACACGTAGAACTTGTGCACTGGTAATTAAGGCCCATGCTTGTAAATTGTTTATTTACTAACTGTTTCATTTCTACCTCCATCCTTAAGAAATTTGATACAAAACTTGAGCACCTATTTTTCTCACCCAGAGGGAAATTGTTCTGGCAGGAACCAAATCCAGGTTTCAACCATTATTTTAGGGGCACCAATATTTTTTGGTTCAGTTTTAATAAGTACATATTTGTCACTGTTATTCAGACATTTTGAGCATTTCTTTTAAGCATCTTTATTAATGTTTTTTAAAATCTTTATTGCAGCCCTTGCCTCTCCTTCCCAGACTATCACTACCATAAATGAAAGTAAATTTAAACATGCCTTTCTGGCACATGCGGCATTAGGAAAACACATTGAGTTTCTAATCTAATGATTTAAACAAAAAACTCCAATATCATCTTTGCCATTTGTACATTTGAGCTTCTTAAGAATGTTACGCAGGAGAAACGTGCAGGGGAATATTAGCAGGTGAAATTTAATTTGAGGTGATGCATTTTGAAAATTCAAACAGGAGTAGGACAACGTAGAGTCCTGGTAAATTGAAGGGCACGAGAAATGTTGGAGCGGCCTAGTTCCCTGAAAATGGCAAGACAGGCATAAGGCACAAAAGGTCTTATTGGTCTGGGCATAGAATGTACAAGTTTGGACAAGGATGGCACAGTTAGAGTAGCAGTTAGCACCATTAAAGTGCCGGCGATCCAGATTTGATCCAGCCTGTAAGGAGTTTGTCTGTCCTCCCTGTTTCTGCATGGGTTTCCTCCAGGTGCTCGAGTTTCCTTCCACCTTTCAAAAACATATTGAAGGCTAATTGGTTCTTTTGAAGGGGGGGGGGTGGTGGAGGGAGACATGGGCTCGTGGGCTGGAAGGGCCTGTTACCGAACACTATGTCTTACTATGTTACAAAATACTGGTTCTGAATAAAATAAATATACACAGAGCTGAAGGTAATATATTGGCATGAACTGGGGATTGATTAACCCTAGAGACGAAAGGGCATTTGGAGGGAGACATGGGCTCGTGGGCTGGAAGGGCCTGTTACCGAACACTATGTCTTACTATGTTACAAAATACTGGTTCTGAATAAAATAAATATACACAGAGCTGAAGGTAATATATTGGCATGAACTGGGGATTGATTAACCCTAGAGACGAAATAGGGCATTTGATGAATGCAGGGATCAGTGCTGGATCCACAATAATATACATAAATGATTTTGAGACAGGATGAAATGCAGCATATCTAAGTTTGCTGATTATACTACATTGAGTAGAAAAGCAAATTATGCAGAAGGGACAGTCTGCAAAGAAATATAGATAGATTAAGTGAGTGGGTGAGGGTCTGGCTGCTGGAGTACAATGCTGGTAAATTTGAGGTCATGCACTTTGGAACGAAATAGTAAATTGTACATAATTTGAACAGTGTTGTTGTGCAGGGAGATCTGAGAATGCTTGTACACAAATGTGTAAAAGTTAGTTTGCAGATGCAACAGTTAGTCAAGAAGGAAATTGAATGTTGTCCTTTGCCAAAGAGACTGGACTTGTTAGCAGGGAGTTCCTGCTGCCACTACACAGGGGACTGGTGAGGCTGCATCAGGAATAATGTGTGCAGTTCTGAACTCTACTTGAGAAAGAATAGGCAAGCTTTGGAGGTGGAGGTCTTCCAGGTTGACTGTGCCAATGAGGGGATTAGCCTGTGAGGAGAGATTGAGCAGCCAGGGACATTATTCAGTGGAGTTTAGAAGGATGATGGAGGAATATTATTAGAAAGGAAATAGATGCAGTAAAAGTGGGGAGGTCATTGCCACTGGCAGGTGTCGTAACCTCAATATTTGGATGAATAGATTTTGGAAAGAGATAAGGAGGAACTGCTTCTCCCCCAGATTAATCAATCTGTGGAATGACCTGCCTAAATAAAGCTGTTTCATTAAAATGTATTTAAAACACAGACAGATTTCTGGATAACGGGGGAATTGAGGGTGTGTGGAGCTGAGTCTATAGCCATTTCAGGCTTGAAGACGCCTTTACTCCTGCTTATGCTCTTGTGTAGTGGGTGGAACGTATTATTTCTATACTGCATGACTCCATGTTCACACCTCCGTCATGGAAGTAAATGCTTGCCAACTCCTACCGTGTCCCAGGAACTAATTCTGACGTGTGTAAAGACTAAGTGGATGTTGCTCCACTTATTCAGATCAGCCCAATTGGGTTGAATTCCCCAACTCAGTTTAAACAAATATGATCACCCATCACTAAGTTCCATCCACAAATATATGTCCTACCCTCCCCCCGACCACACATGCAAAGTTGATATCAGAAGGTTATAGTGATTTTCTTAATTGAGGATGGCTTTTCAGTTTGAGCTCAAGGAAATTTGAAAATTGTATGCACGCGTACGAAGTAATTTTTATTGACTTTATGTTGGGTTATTCAGTAGAGGAAGAATTGACACAGGTTATAAATTATTTTTGATGATAATCAGACTTTCAAGCTCCATTAATAAAAATGCAGTAAATATTTCTTGGTAGATTTGTTAAACGAAAGATGAAATTCTACTCTATTGCCCAGAAAATCATATTTAAGATTTTATTTTATGCAGATTAATTTTAACAGCTTTGTAAGTAACCCCAACAAAAGCATATTTTGGGTGCATTTATCTGATTGCATCTATAACCAAAATGGTTATCAATCTAATTTAAACATTTGTAGCCCAAGACTGGATTTTAATCTAACAAAGATCTCAGCATTTGCGTTGTTTGCATGTTACAAATTTTAAAGCATTTCTTTAGCAATGAAAACAGGATGCGGGCCCAGCATCTGTGGAGAAAAATGATGCAAGGGACTTGAAGCAGGGTCTTGCCTCGAAACGTTGAACCTTTTCCCTCCTCAGATGCTGCTTGACCTACTGAGTTCTTCCTGTTTATTTTTTTTGTTCCAAATTCCAGCCATCTGCAGTCTCTTTCAGTATTTCTTTAGGTTTCATTCCCATTCACCAGACAACGCATGACACATTGCTTAATGAATAGGCTTAAAAGCACTCTTACCCTTCAGTAATATTTGGTCTACTTCTTACTCATGTCAACAGAGTTTATTTTAAGTGTGTACAAGGACTGCAATTACTGCCATAAAATATAGTGATATGTAGGTAAATCAGAATTGACCAAGTTATGATAAATTCTGAAGATGTATGGATTATGTTGGAATAGATAAAATCACAGTAAATTAGTGGCACTAAGTTGATTATACCACTAACTATTAAGTCAGGACAAAAGAGGTGTGATCTTTAGGTGGGCTGGAGTTAATAACACATAGCAGAATGACTTGAGATTGATTACCACAGATAGACTTCGAGAAATTATTTAATTTTACTGACTGTTTCTGCTCACAGCTGCAAAATGTTGACTGTAAAACATCACCAAAAAGGACCCAGACCTCCTGGTGCAGTCCAAATCCACATACAATCAGCCAGATTTTTAACTCTCCAATGGTTAAGAGAAGAAATTAAAAAAAAACCTTTCTGGTACAAGGAAGATGCACATTGATGGATTTGCTGAAAATGTTTGCTAATTACACTAGCCAAAACAAAAATGGGCAATTAAAACAGAATATGACATCTGTGTTTTGACCTGTCATGGACAGTTAGGCAAATTGCACTGGAGATGAAATTATTCAATTGAGATAGGCTATAGCAGAGTGAATGATACAAGGTTAATATTATTCATAAGGCACTGTAATGGTACTGATTTGACAAGGACATATTCTCTGCTGGGGGGCATCAGGGTCTTTGAAATGCATATACTATTGGACAAACTACATCATCCTAGATCAGGTCACACTTATTGATTTATATTAGAGATAAATTTTAACTGGGACTCTATCATGTATTTGAATATTAAATATATTCTTCCTCAGGCTCAAAAACAACTTCTCTTGAACCTCCCATTATTACCCTAATTATAAACTACTCTGGTATCACAAAATGACATCTTAGCATATTAAAACACCACTTCATTTTCCCTTGGTGCTACTGTGTTTGTGAATATCTATTATTTGTCGTTTATTAACTCCACAGTAAATGCAGTAATTTAATGTATACTGTTGTATTGTATTTTAATAATAATGCACCTTTTTGGCTGCAGCAAGAATTTCATTGCACATTGTACATTCATGTGTATGACGATAAACTCATAATTATTATTTAAATTCCAGATGCACAAATTTAAAAATAAATATATATGTATAGGAGCATTTGATCCTGTGCCACATGCAGGATGATGCCTCTCTTTATGGTCTATAATTTATCTAAAAGGATAAATTGTGTGAAGGATATATTCACAGGGAATAAATTGCATTGAGTTGCATACTTTTAGTAGATTCACAAGTTGAATGGTAAGAGGGTTGGTTGGGAGGGGGGGGCGGGAAGTATGCCTGATTATTTTCCCTTCAGTTCTTCATCATTGAATTACGACACCACATGTAAAGTTCTTCTTTAAAATTCCATCAGATTGAGTTGGGTGTAAAGCGCAAAATTATGCAGACACTGTGGTTAAAGTAAAACACAATGCTGGAGAAACTCAGAAGGTCAAACAGTGTCCTTTATATAGCAAAGATAAAGATACAGAACCAATATTTCTGGCTTGAGCCCTTCATCACAGGATCAATCAATGTATCTTATACCGCCTCACATGAACTGTGCATCAGAGTGTGTTATGCAGCTTTAACCATATACAGCACAGAACAGGCCAGTTTGGCCCTACTAGTCCTTGCCGGAACAAATCCCCACCCTCTTAGTCCCACTGACCAGCACCTGGTCCATACCCCTCCAATCCTCTCCCCTCCATGTAATTATCCAGTCTTTCCCTAAATGTAAATAACGTTCCTGCTTCAACCACCTCTGGCGGAAGCTTATTCCACATCCCAACCACCCTTTGCGTGAAGAAATTTCCCCTCATGTTCCCCTTATAATTTTCCCCTTTCAATCTCAATCCATGGCCTCTGGTTTGAATATCCCCCACTCTTAATTGAAAAAGCCTATCCACGTTGACTCTCTCTGTCCCTTTTAAAATCTTGAACACATCCATCAAATCCCCCCTCAATCTTCTACACTCAGAGAAAAAAGCCCCAGGCTGCTCAACCTTTCTCTGTGACTCAAACCCTGACATCCTGTCAACATTCTCATGAACCTTTTCTGCACTCTCTCTATATTGTTTATATCCTTCCTATAATTTGGTGACAAAACTGCACACAGTATTCCAAATTTGGCCTCACCAATGCTTTGTACAGTTTCATCATAACATCCCAACTCTTGAATTCAATACTCCGATTTATGAAGGCCAACATTCCAAATGCCTTCTTCACCACTCTATCTACCTGAGTATCAACTTTGAGGGTAGTATTTACCATAACTCCTAAATCCCTTTGTTGCTCTGCAATTGTCTACCATTCAATGTATATGACCTATTTAGATTTGCTTTTCCAAAATCCAACACTTCACACTTATCTATCTGATACTGTTGGATCCCATTTTTAAAAAACTTTTGGGGCGTGATATATAACCTGTGTAACCAATTATACTGTATCATGCATAATCTTGTATTTATTATATTCTTCAATAATTCCAGAACATAACTTTTTCCATGTTTCATTTTTTATCTTTATGTTTAAATCCTTTTCCCACTTTTGTTTGGGTTTATAGCTTATTTCATCATTTTCCTTCTCTTGCAGCTTGATGTACATGTTCGTTATAAATCTTTTAATTATCATTGTGTCTGTAATCACATATTCAAAGCTGCTACCTTCTGGTAATCTCAGTCTGTTTCCCAATTTATCCTTTAAGTAGGCTTTCAGTTGATGGTATGCAAACATTGTACCGTGAGTTATTCCATATTTGTACTTCAATTGTTCAAATGTTAATAAATTATTTCCCAAAAGACAATTTTCTATTCTTTTAATTCTTTTTCTCTCCCATTCTCTAAAGGAAAGGTTATCTATTGTAAAAGGGATTAGTTGATTTTTGTTGTGAATAAATAGATTTACTCAGAAAAGTAAACTTGCATCATTATCCCAAAGCTATATGTGTTTGGGATGCCAGATTACTTTCTTCAGTCTGTTTTATAAAAGTGTTATTACACTTCCTTAACCCTTCCTTAACAATAGTATCACCTGGTTAAACATTGATGAGGTGGAGAAAATGACAGATCATAATTGATACCACAATTCTTCCTAAGGTGCAACCATAGAGAGAAGTATAATCCTGCAGGATCAAATGCTTCTGAACATATATTTGCATCTGGAATTATTTTGGTATTGATTGATAAATACATCTTTTAAACATGTGTATAGCTGTCCAGCGTTTCTGAACTGTTGCTAGCAGGTATATTTCTGTGAAAGACTTACAGTCCCAAAGCTAATTGCATTATGTGCAGATAGCAATGGTTTTCAAACTTTTTCTTTCCACTCACATACCACCTTATGTAATCCCAGTGCCATCGGTGCTCTGTGATTAGTAAGGGATTAAGGTGGGATGTGGTTGGAAAGGGAAGGTTGAGATTCACTGCTCTAGACCCATTTGTTAGTGAAATATTTTGCTTGAGAAAAATTGTCATTGGCCCATTTCCTTTGGAGTTATGAAACCGTGCACATAACGAGTCAATTAGGTACGATTAAAACAGTGGTTTTCAAACTATTTCTTTCCACTCACATACCATTGAAGGTGATTTGAAAACCACTGGCATACAGGATACATAGCCCTTTACAAATAATGTTACAGCATGGAACGGCCTCAGTGGGAAGAAAGCTGACCCGCTGATGAATGATTGCTGTAGACAGTCGCATAATGAGATGAATACAGGATTGAGAAACATTTTTAATATGGACTCTATTGATGGGATTGAGGAAGCACAATGAGATCGTCCATACCACATGCAGGGCTGGTTACGTGCACCACTTACCCGTCGCGCTTTACTCTGGTACTTAACCGCCTTTTTCGTGTCGGACACTGCCCGCTCTACGTAGTCAACGGAATGCTCAACGTTGTATTCGATCCTGTCTATCATCTCTCCCTGACATCGAGGAAAGAGCAGAGACGTGTGAAAATAACAGAGGTGTTTCAGGTGCCGTTACCTCTGGTCACTTACCCGTCTGCTGGTACTCCGAAAATTAACTGCTTTTTTTGTGCTGTCCTTTGCCTGTCCAATGTAATCAGCTGAATTGACAACATTCCTCTCAATACTGTTGACCACATCACCCTGAAACAAAGGGAAAATGATTCACATTCTTGAAAGGGCCCTGATGTTGCAAGGAATTACATGACAAGTATTACCCTTACCCTCAAATCACTGGACAATACCTATCCCTTCTTGCAGCCCATGTGGAGTTTCAAGGGGCTTCCACATTGGAGGTCTGCAGTGACCTGGATCTGTTGCCAAGAGCAACTCCTTTTGCCTTCTGGACCCACCAATGGCTTAACTAAATAGCAATATAATACAAAAGCTTTGTTCACTGCCAAATATTGAGGAATTTATTCTCCCTTGTAATTGTTCATCAGAACTTTTAACTCCACATAGAAATTTGCTGAGATTACCAATGGTATGGATTCTGTTTTGAATCTTGTTGTTTACTCAATGGGACATTTTCAGACTTTCACCGTTGCAGTTCAGGGCTTTAAAAGTGGAATGAGTTTCCTCTGAGAATTTCTCTGGAAAACTCTATAAATATTTCCTGCCTCACTGTAACTTTCTCAGGTGCAGAACTCATGGAAAGGGAACAAAGACCCGTTTTACTGGGTCTCCAGTGGGTGCCATCCTGAATCGTGTGAGATACAGATGAAGATTCCAAGCATCCCACCTTTTCAATGTCCTTCCAGTGATCTAAAACTCTCCTTGGTTGGAGATGGCACACTTCAAACAGTATTTTCACCTTCTCCACTGAGCTCAAGATGTTGGGCAGAACTAAGGCCTTCCAGCTAAAATTCTCACCTAATCTAGATGATTCCACTCTAGGCTGCACGTCTGAATAATTTCCCTCCCTGCTGGCTCCGCCAAAGGTTTAGGAAATCTCAGCACTTTGTGTGTGGTTCCTGTTCAGTGTTTGGCATAACCCAGAGCCACCCACCATTATCTTCTGAGGGTGAGGTGGTGTGGCAGGCTCTATTATCCTTAGTTATGTTGCTTATTCATGCACTGACCAAGATTCTTGCTGGTTGACTGCTTGATAACAAGGTGCTGGACTGAGATTGTTTTCAAAGCCTTGTCCGTGGGCTCACTGTTGGGTGTGGTACTCTGCCATGCCTTAATAGGCAAGCGAGCAGGGTGGTACTGGGTCCCGATGGCAAGCAAACAATCGTGCAATGCCGCACAGTCAGGTGCGTTACCACGTTTAAAGAATCCACGGTCATGCACGTGTTTGGAGGGACATGCAATCATGCAAATTGCACTGTATCTGCATGCTACAGACACAGGAATGCATTACCTGCAGAACTCCGCCATCCAGTCCAGGGTATTAGCAATGGGAGAAAACAGACGCTGTTACCGGCATAGGAAGAACAGCATCACGGTCACAGCCTCGCTGCAGAGTTGTGAATGAAGGCTGTGGTGATCTCTCTAACAACTTTTATTTCCTTTCCTTTAGTTGATTTTGATTCAGTTGCCCATACTTCACAGCCCCTTCAGTTCACACATCAGAATTTTGGGCCAGAAAGTCGGAGAGATGGGCAAAAAGTGAAGGGAACGAGGGTGGAAGCTGGGAGTGAGAAGTCTTTACAAGTGGTCAGATGGAGTGATCAGTACAAATAACTGGGTTGGATGGGCCAGATCCAGCAGTGTCTGGGGCTGCATTAAGAAAAGGCTTCTGCCTGGGCCAGCCTGCCCTTGGCTCAATGGTATCAGGCTTGGCTCTGGGTTAGACGTGATAGGGCTTCTCTGCTCCTCTACCACAGCTTCTCCAACGATTTGTCAGAAAGGACAGCATCACTAATCACAGACAAGGTATGTGGAAAGAGGCACAACTCTGCTCAGGCTCATAGGGCAACACAGTTACCTAAAGGGTAGCACAAAACTATTACATTGCCCATGACCCGGGTTTGAATTTGGCATTGTCTGTAAGTAGTTTCTACTTTCTCCCTGTGTCTGCATGGGTTTCCTCTGGGTGCTCCGGTTCCCTCCCGGAGGAAAATGTATGGGACTTGTAGGTTAATTGGGGTATTTGGGTGGCATGGGCTCATGGGCTGGAAGGGCCTGTTACTGTGCCGAATGCCTAAATTTAAAATAGCAGAACAAAGGGCATCTTTCCATTTTAGGAGCTGGGGAAGTCACTGCAAACTTCTTCGGGAAACAGATGACATCAATTTGATGAAGAGATGGTAGAGGCATGATGGATTAACTCATTTGTTTTTCAGTCTAGTATACTGGATCTGTGGTTACCTGGGTGGAGCACCCAAAATCAAGCACAACATTTTTCTTCAACAAATTGGCAAATTCTTTTTTCCACTGTGAATAAAGTCAAGTGTCCTGAAGTCTCGTCACCCTCCAGTATTGGTAAAATCCAGTTGGACTGGGCATTAGTATCTTGAAAGGGGATGAGTGATCACCACAGAAGTTGAGCAAGAAGATGCAGGGAAATCTGGAAACTAAACAAATGGCCAGTGGGTTCCACATTAGCAAATTATATCGAAGGCTAGGCTCCATAGATTTTTGGACCTTAAGTGAATCAAGGGTTATGGAATTTGGGAAAGAGTGTGGATTGCAACAAACCTGCTGACAATTAGAACAGACTCAATGCAATGTATGACCTACGTGATTCTTTTATGCTCTTGCAGTGATATGAACCTTTATTTAATTTCAACACGTAGAACAAATATGAATACTTGTCACTATGCGATGACTTCAAAAACAGTGTAAAGTGATAATTCCTTCCCACACATAGAACATTACAGCACCGAAACAGCCCCTTCTGCCCTTCAAGTCTGTGCTGATCTTTCTGCCTAGTCCCATAGACCTGCACCTTGCTAATGGCCTTCCAAACCTCTCCCATCCATGCACCTGTCGAAATTCTTCAATGTTAAAATTGACCATGCATTCACTACACTCCCACCACTCTCTGTGTGAAGAAGATCCCCTTATGTTCCCCCTCAGTCGAAAAAGCCGACATATATTTACTCTGTCTATACCCCTCATAATTTTATCAAATCTCACCTCGTTCTTCTATGGTCTAGGGAAAAAAACATCCTAACCTGTTTAACCTTTCCCTGTAACTCAGTTCCTGAAGCCCGGGAAAGATCCTCGTAAATCTTTTCTGCAATCCTTCAATCTTATTGTTATCTTTCCTGTAGTTAGGTGATCAATACTTCACATAATATTTCAAATCTGTCCTCACCAATGTCTTGTACAACTTCACCATAACATCCCCTATACTCCATACTTAGATTTATGAAGGCCAGCTTTCCAAAAGCTCTCTTTACAACCCTATCCACTTGCAATGCCACTTTCAGGGAATTATCTATCTGTATTCCCAGATCCCTCTGTTCTACCGCACTCCTCAGTGCCCGACCATTTATTATGCATGTCCTTTCTTGGTTTGTCCTTCCAAAATGCAACATCTCACACTTGTCTGCATTAAATCCCACCTGCCATTTTTTTTAGCCTATTTTCCCTCTGCAAGCTTTGAAAGTCTTCCTCGCTGCCCAGAATGCCTCCAATCTTTGTGTCATCTGCAAACTTGCTGATCCAATTTACCACATTATCATCCAGATCATTGATTATAGACAACAAACAGCAATGGTCCCAGCACCGATTCCTGAGGCAACACCGCTAGTCATAGGCCTTCAATCTGGGAAGCAATCATCCACCACAACTCTCTGGCTTCTCCTGCATGGCCAATGTCGAATCCAGTTCCTGCTTCACCATAAACACCAAGCGTCTGAACCTTCCTGACTAAGTTCCCATATGGGTCCTTGTAAAAGGCCTTACTAAAGTTCATTGTGGACAATCACCCTGAAAAGATTAAAGATTTAATGCTGTTAACATGGAACTGTACAGTTTGTTTTAATTCAGTCCTGTTATTGACTAAGTTGGACCTTTTTCGCCATTTACATAGCAGGTAGTATCTGTTGCACAGGTCCAAGGTGAGATGTATCGTTTAAACTTCATCTTACCTGGCTTTCCACCAGCATTGCCATGTCCATGAACATGTCGTGCAGCTCACGGATACAGTTCTCTAGTTTGATGATCTCATGGTGTCGTGTTTCAATTTCATTAAGAGCCTGCTTTGTAATGTTGGAATCCATTATGATCTGAAGGGGGAGAAAAACAGGCAAAAAGTGGGTTTGTATTCTACAAATCACAGTATGGAGGAAAAGACAAGGAGGAAGCATCTAAAAATGGTTGGGGTCAGGCAACTATCGCAATGGTCTGCTGGCCACTGTTCTGTTGTTTGGGTTCCTGCAACGACATCCATATTTCTTTACACTAAGGATTCTGAGTGGTGGAGATTTTCATCCCAATTCCTATTGGTGTAAATTTTACCAAGTACCCATTAATGTCGCTCTCACCTCATTTCTGGAAGTCAGCTATTTTTTGATTGTTTGGACCAAGGCTGCAATAAGACAAAACCTGGTTACTGGTCATAAATGCCATATAAAGGTATTACGAAGACTACTTCCAGCACTATCTCACAGGATTCCCCTCGTCCTTACCTACCATCCCACCAGTCTCCACATTATCCTCCATAATTTCCAGCACCCACAATGTGATCCCACCACCAGACACATCTTCCCTTCTCCTCCCCTCTCTGCCATCCATAGGGACTTCCTTGTGCACCCTCCCCCCCCCCCCCGGCACCCCCCGGCACCTTCCCCTCTGGCTGCAGGAATTGCAATACTTGCGCCGTCACCTCCCTCACTCACTACAGTTTAGGGGCAGAAAACCCCCACGTGGGAGTGATCTATTGGATCCAGTTCTCTCTAAGTGGCCTTCTCTACATCGGAGAGACTGGGTGCAGACTGGGAGATAGTTCGCTGAGCACCTTCATTCTGTCTAAATCAGGGACAGGGATCTCCCAGTGGCTAACCATTTCAATTCTGCATCTCACTCCCTTTCTCCTTATCCTCACTCCATTAACTCTCCACCCCCCTACCCTCTCTATTTACCGAGCTGCCCCTCTTCCCCCTGCTTGCTGCTGTGCCCTCCCTCCTTGATCCATCTGTTACCTCCTGCCTTTGGGACTGGTGCTCCTCCTCCACCTACCATTTTGTTTGGACGCCTGCCGACATGTGCCATACCTTGGCGAAGGGCTCAGGCCTCAGGCCTGAAACGTTGGTTATGTGTTTTTAATCATTGATATAATAAAGTCCATTGTGCGACTTTTAGATTGACAGGATGCTAAATGCCCAAACTGGCTTCATCATTCTAGGCAGTTTTTCACTTTATCAAGTAAGTGCCAGTGTTTGAGTTAGAGTTGTGACCAGTTCAAATCTTCTGCACTATATAGTTAAAACGATGAAGGGACCCAAGGCTTTTATTGGGGCCAGAGCACACAGATATTTACTAATATCATGAGGTGAAGTGACTAGATTAGGAGTGACCTTTTCAAACGTGTGGATGTCTGAATAATCATTTACTTGCCATATTTAATCATTTATTTACAGAATTATCATTTACTTCCCTTATAAGCCTGGTTTCAAATGTTTCAGTCTGATCTTTGCAATTACACGCTGGACTTCAATGTCATTGAGGGCAGGGGTGTTCTGGAAGCTTGTTCTCATTAGTTGTTTAATTTTCCATGACTCTTTACCTCCACATGACACAGCACTGGACCATTTTGATTTGAAATGCTGATTGTGGGATCACTTAGGCCTGACTATAAAATATAGCTTGTGCTGTTCAGCATTCCTGTGTTGTAGTGGGACTGTGCTGATCCCTCAGTATGGTCCTCAACATTTCTCTTTGATCACTGGTGAGGAATCTAAACATTGAATCTAGCCACCAGGAAGTCTCATAGCATGAGGTCAGATATTAGTAAAGATTAGTAAAGTAAAAATTCTCGTGCTAATGACCCTTAGCTGTTGAACTCAGAACTCCTTGGTATTTAACAACAGTGGAATAACTACTAAGGAAGGGAAAGGAATATATTCTGAGTGAAGCATTTCAACAACACTGCACGTGGGGTGCCAGTGCCTCGTAGATGCAGCTCATAATTAGGATTCCATTTGTTCTTAATCAAGACTCTTAAGCATGTTATTGAACATGGAGGGGGTATTCAGTGTGAAGGTAGGACTCGTCCTACCAAATATCCTGGGAAGATCTATTTTAAATTTTACAATTTTTGAAATGTTAAATTTAGACATACTGCATGGCAACAGGCCATTTTGGTCCACGAGTCCATGCCACCCAATTTACACCCATTAAACCTATACCCACAGTACATTTTGAACAGCGGGAGGAAACCAGAGCCCCCAGGGAAAACCCACGCAGACACAGGGAGAACGTACCAACTGCTTATAGACAGCACAGGATTCAAACCCTGGTCCCGATTGCTGGCGCTTTAAAGGCGTTGCGCTAACTGCTACACCGACTGTGCCACGCCTATCTGTAGTGGAGACAATTTCTTCAAGATTGATTATCTTTTAGGGTTCACTCAGCACACGGTCTGCGTCTAGAGCTCCGAGGGACTCTAATTCCCTTGGTTGATGATAATTGTTGAAATGCTTCACTGCTTTCCCTTCCTTAGTAGTTATTCCATTGTTGTTAAATACCAAGGAGTTCTGAGTTCAACAGCTAAGGGTCATTAGCACGAGAATTTTTACTTTACTAATCTTTACTAAAATCTGACCTCATGCTATGAGACTTCCTGGTGGCTAGATTCAATGTTTAGATCTCCTGGAACCATCCTCTGGACTGTATACAACTGTGCCATCACTCTGGCAGCTTTGGTTTACAGCTGGGGCAAAACTTTCCCAAGACAATACGGAGGAGACTGGGACTTCAAGTTGATAAGTCTGATTCTGCACAAGCATTGTTTGATTATTTTGTGTGCGAGCTTTCCTGATGTAGATTAGGTGCTCAAATGATTCTAAAGATAACACATGGGCTAGGTATGTACTTGTGTTCTAAACCAGTGTCCAGATGAGTGGTACATCTGATGTTGTCTTGGTGGATTTTAGTAGCTGAGTGCCTTGCTAGCTCATCTGCAGAGTACAGATGAGGGTCACATTACTGAAGTTCAGGTCAAGATAGGTAAGGAAGGCAGATATATTTTTCTACAATATGTAAATGAAGCATAATTAAAAAAATTATAAACCAACAGTTGCCTGAACACTGTACATTGTACAAATACACATTACAATAAACTGACATTGAACATTTTAAACCTCAGTGATAGGGTTACATTTTTTCTGTTGTTCATCCACACTTGGAGCAGTGAGGACAGTTTGGTGCCTGTATCTTATTGTGCAGCATTGATTGGTTCCTTGCAAGGGAAGATTAAGATTGAGAAGAAAGATATCTCATTGAATCAGGATTTTCCCACGGACCTGAGAGGCATTTCCTCTTGTTGATGATTGGAGATCTAGGGTAGAGTCACTTCAGAAAGGATCATCCATTTGGGAAGAAATTTCATTAAAGCAGTGACTTTGTCAGATCGCATAAATAAATAGATCTGTGGATCCCAGAGGAGATTCAACAGGAACACTCATCACCTCACTGAATGACAGGACAGGATCAGAAATTTGAATTAAATTCACTTCTGTTTTGTTATTTTTCACTTCAGGTAAGTACAGTAAAATCCCTGTTACTGGGAATTTAAGCAACCGGCAAAAAAAAGTAAAAATTACTTAAGTTTAAAATTGGCACTCAAAGAGATTTATCTTTTTGTATGTCACTGGTCTCTTTGATTAAAATTGGTAAACTCAAATTTTTATGTATCAATGGGATAAAATTACCAGAGGTACAATATTACCTGTACATAAAAATTCATGAGCTAATACTCATTTATAGGTAGTCTAAATGTTAGGGACCAAGTAAAACAATACAGAAATGTTTCCATCCCATCCATCCAGACTATAACTTGCTCTCAGGTGATCTACAATATATCACAGGCTTGTTTCACTTGAGTAGTTTTTGCTCATTTCACTTTGAAGCAACTTTGAGGCTGGAGAATATCAGATGCATCACTGAGTCTGGAAGAAGTTAAATGGTTGATCATCATTTTCAAAGCAGAGTGGGAGAAAGGGTCAATTATTTGTTGGGAATAATGCACCGCTCTTCATATCTAGTACCAGAATTGAGCAGACTATTAAATCTGTGTAATTTTCTCCTAGGGATCCACTCTTCTAAAAACTAAAAGTCTAATTGCTCAGATTTAGACGAATAAATGCATGGAAGATTCGTGTTTGTAGAAATATAGGGTTGGACCCACAACAGCACTCAACTCTTTCTCAAATAGCACCATGGGATTCTAGCCTGCGTGAAAAATCAGAGTCCTTGGTTTTTCCATCTCATTGGAAGGATTCGAGTGTAAACACGGTACTGTGGGCAGGTCCTCACTAAGCTCGGCAGGCTGGCCTGCCTTCTGTACCTGTAGCCCCTCCCCATAAGATCCCCTAATAGAGCCCTAGTCTCCTCCCTCAAACCTGCCTTGGACATGAGCCAGCAGCACGTAGAGGCATGTCTGGGTCTTCTGATCAATAAAGCCTTTGACTACCCGCTTCGTGTCTGCGAGTGGTCATTGATCGCGCCACAACACTGAGGCATTAGCTGAGCTTGAGCCTCCAATGAGGTTCCAACCAACAATATGGACTGAGCTAGACCAATGGGTACATGCCAGAATTTTGTATTTTAGCCCAACATGCCGCTTTTCTCCCCCTTTGTCCATGCTTAATATATTTTTTTTCTACAATTCAGTCTACACAATAGCTTTGTTGGAATGGATTTCTTCCAACTTAGAGGAAGCACCAGATTTCGAGAAAACATTGCACACAGTGCACTCACCCCAGATGTGAAGATCGCAGGATTCCCACTCTCCAGCATGTCTTCCAGCTCCTCATTTGTGGTCGTTCTTCCAGCTGGAATCAAACAAATCAATACAGCCCTGACAGGGGGAACCAAACACCCTGGATGTTTACAATTCCACACTGTTCTTGTGTTCAGTGCATCATATACCATCTCTTGTTTCTCTACCCAAGGTCACAAACAAGTGTTCATGCCCCGTGAATGAGAAAAGGCCATTCACGGGGCATGAATGCCACTTAAAAAATTGTTTGTCCCTAACTGGTCATGCATTTAAGAATTTGCTGAGAATATGGGGTAGGGAAGACAAGATAAGATAATCAGATTTTTTTCTCTTTACTATTTAATGAATCTGATGAGCTTCTAGGACAGTGAACACATGCTAGGCCTCTTTATTGAGACCACCTTTTAATTCTAAAAGTACTGGAGTGCTTGAATTTCAGTTGTCTAACTGCTTGAGATAAAAATATTCAGATCGGGAGAAAGGCTGCCCGGTTAGGTTGTGCTGGCTACTTGGGATGTATTTTACAGCTTTTGACAGAAAAGAGGATAAGTTTATCAGAACAGGACCGAAGGTTAAAGCTGTTCCTCTGCTCCATTCACCAAAGTGAAACTTTTTGTTAACTTCCACGATTTTCAAGAAGCTAACATATTTGCGGCAGAAAATGAATAAAATTTGTACTGTAATTTAAATATTAAATGATACAATTATTTTGAGAGTTGTGATTTTTCATAATACAGCTTCTATTTAGAAAAAAAACCCTGAATCTGTAGATCTCACTCCTGCAGAAAGTACATTTTTAGAAATTAATATTTGAAAAAAATATTATTTCAAGAGGTAATATTTATATTTTTCCTCTCTTAATCACCTGTATTTCTCTTTTGGTTTATCCTCCATTAAATCTCATTTATGAAATGCATTTGGACTATTGTATGACTTAAGAGTAAAAGGAAGAGAGAGTAGGCAATGCAGTCCCGAGCCCACTTCACCACTCAGTGCCACACCAGATCGGATTTTTACTTTCAGGCTGATATCCCTTCCTGATCTTCACACCCTTGTTTATCGGACAATCCAAAAGTCTAATTAGAGCTGCTCTGGATATACACAATGTCTCAGCATTCACAGACCTCTGGGATGCAGAATGCCAGAGCTTCACAACCAAAGGGTCATACAGGCAGCATGGAAACAGGCACTTTATGTCCATCAAATCCATGCCAACCATTAACAGCCTATTTACATTAATCGCATTCTGTGTTCATTTTATCAGATTCTTCCATTCACCAACACACTAGAGGCAATTCATAATGGCCAATTAACCTGCAGACTACCACCTCTATGGAATGTGGGAAGAAATCTTCCTTGCCTTGGTACAAACCATTTCCAAGCAGTGCAGTGAGGAAGCAAACCTTTCAAACAGTCCCTGGTGCAAGATGTCCTGTTCCATCAAAATCTAGGCCATGTGCTGCTCTGCCATTTGATATTAGCAGAAAAAGCAAGAGGCACATCTCAAACAGGACTATGAAAGTAGCTGACATATACCAATGATGTATATTATAGATTGATGCACATGTTCTTTAGCAATAGCAAGTGAGTGTACTTAACAATGGCACTTATTGCCTTCCAGGAGAAATGTCTCATCAATGAGACATGTATATCCAGAGCTGCAATATCTAACACATGTGATCAGTATATCCCTAAGGCTCAAAGATTCAGCATGACTGCCCTATTAAGAAAGCCCATGAGCTCTACTTTGGTTGTAAAATTGGTGACCAAGAAAAACCCTGGGCTCCTCACATTTGTTGTGCAACATGTGCGGTCAACCTGAGAGCTTGGTTCAGCATCATCTTCTTTCTTTTCTTCTTCTTTGGCTTGGCTTCACGGACAAATATTTATGGAGGGGTATGTCCACATCTGCTGCAGGCTCGTTGGTGACTGACAAGTCCGATGCGGGAAAGGCAGGCACGGTTGCAAGGGAAAATTGGTTGGTTGGGGTTGGGTGTTGGGTTTTTCCTCCTTTGTCTTTTGTCAGTGAGGTGGGCTCTGTGGTCTTCTTCAAAGGAGGTTGCTGCCTGTTGAACTGTGAGGTGCCAAGATGCACGGTTTGAGGCGAGATCAGCCCACTGGCGGTGGTCAATGTGGCAGGCACCAAGAGATTTCTTTAAGCAGTCCTTGTACCTCTTCTTTGGTGCACCTCTGTCTCGGTGGCCAGTGGAGAGCTCGCCATAGAACATGATCTTGGGAAGGCGATGGTCCTCCATTCTGGAGACGTGACCCACCCAGCGCAGTTGGGTCTTCAGTAGCATGGATTCGATGCTTGCGGACTCTGCCAGCTTGAGTACTTCGATGTTGGTGATGAAGTCATTCCAATGAATGTTGAGGATGGAGTGGAGACAGCGCTGATGGAAGCGTTCTAGGAGCCGTAGTTGATGCCTGTAGAGGACCCATGATTCGGAGCCGAACAGGAGCGTGGGTATGACAATGGCTCTCTACACGCTGATCTTTGTGTGTTTCTTCATGTGGTTGTTTTTCCAGACTCTTTTGTGTAGTCTTCCAAAGGTGCTATTTGCCTTGGCGAGTCTGTTGTCTATCTCTTTGTCGATCCTTGCATCAGATGAAATGGTGCAGCCGAGGTAGGTAAACTAGTTGACCGTTTTGAGTTCAGTGTGCCCGATGGAGATGTGGGGGGCTAGTAGTCATGGTGGGGAGCTGGCTGATGGAGGACCTCAGTTTTCTTCAGGCTGACTTCCAGGCCAAACATTTTGGCAGTTTCCGCAAAACAGGACGTCATGCGACATTATGCAATTAAACATGCTAAATTCAATAAAAGTTAATTTAATGTTTCTCCAACTTCCTATATGATACAGCAAATCTGAAATTATCATTGTGTTCAGTTTAAAGTTGTCTATCATAATCCCCAATTTTTTTTTCAGAAAACAAACATTTTGGAAAACAAATTGTTGTCCAGTGTACCATAATTCACCCATATAACACATGCACACATATAATGCACAGAAAATCATAAATTGTGTAAAATATTTTCGTATAACATGCACACGCATATAATCTGCGGGTATAGTATAAATTCTGACTGGCAAAAGCAATTTGGATTTAAATGGGACACAAGACAAAGCATATGCCACAGTTAATCTCCCACAATTAACACCCAATCAACATTTGCCAGAGGTGTCAATTGCCCATTATGTAGATGATATCCTGCTGCAACACATTAACAAGCTTTGGAGATGAATCAATTAAATAGACGGAGACAAGCTTCAGAGATAAGCAGGATTTTAATTCTAAAGCTCTCTCAAATCAGAGATGGGTCTGGGCAATTAACACTGATAAGGCGCAGTGCCCTAGCCAGAATGTCCTACTTGTAAGAATACGATAGCATTTAGTACAAAGAGCATCGAGTCCACGCTGCTGAAGATCCAGCTGCGCTGGATGGGTCACGTCTCCAAAATGGAGGACCATCGCCTTCCCAAGATCGTGTTATGTGGCGAGCTCTCCACTGGCCACCGTGACAGAGGTGCACCAAAGAAAAGGTACAAGGACTGCCTAAAGAAATCTCTTGGTGCCTGCCACATTGACCACCGCCAGTGGGCTGATATCGCCTCAAACCGTGCATCTTGGCGCCTCACAGTTTGGCGGGCAGCAACCTCCTTTGAAGAAGACCGCAGAGCCCACCTCACTGACAAAAGGCAAAGGAGGAAAAACCCAACACCCAACCCCAACCAACCAATTTTCCCCTGCAGCCGCTGCAACCGTGTCTGCCTGTCCCGCATCGGACTTGTCAGCCACAAACGAGCCTGCAGCTGACGTGGACTTTTACCCCCTCCATAAATCTTCGTCCGCGAAGCCAAGCCAAAGAAGAGATATATCCCAAGATCAAAATTTCCCAAACCCACTAAAATTGTGTGAGTTCATTAATTTATGCTATTACATTTTCATGCTTGCTATTACATTCCCACAGTCACTATAAATTGTGCCCATTCTTCCATTGCCGCTATTATATTCTCATACTATAATATTTCCACATTCACTATAACTTGCCAGTGCATCTTTCCCATGGTCGTTATTAATTTTGCATGTTCTTTCAACCGCTATTATGTTCCCACACTCGCTAATATTCCTATACTCCCTATAAATTGCTGGTTCGACTTCCCATGGTCGCTATTAATTGTGCACTATCTTTCAACATATAAAAATATTCTTGTATAGCTAGTCCTAGTTTGTAAAATATGCTATTACGCGCGCTTTATATGCATAAAAATATGGTAATTTATTTTACAATTGGATTGCTTGCCTACTGCCCAAACTAACACCTTCCTTCCTCATTTTTAATTCATTCCTTCTCTCTACATTGAACAATATCCTAATTAGTATTGACAATTCTCTTCAAAGGATCATGAAAACTTTTATTATGCCATTTCAAACCTTCTCCCTTAGGAAAGCAATGGCTTTAGCTGTTCCAAATCATTTGGAATTCTTGGCAACTTTTGGCTTGGTCGACACTATCCCCTGGGCAATATGATGCTCCCTGCATGTAATTGGGTTACCAGGCACACATTGCACAAGTTTGCCCAGCAGTATGATGATTTGATAATGTTAATCCAGGATAACCTGGTCTCTCTCTCTGCCCATCATGCTCCCTTTAACATGTACTGCAACACACATATTCACACCCCCCTCCCCAGCCCACTTCCTTCTCCTCATCAACTAAACTGGAAGTGCTGGATTGAACATGAAGTGGAAATTATTTTATTTTCTTGTCTTGGAACCTGTCACATTGATTGAATTAAAATTCAACAGAAGGTACAAGTTGCACATCATAATAAAATAAACAAAACATTAGTGATTGGCAGTTCCAAAATTAGGATGAAGCATGAAAACTGCCCTTTTGCAAGCCAGACATTGAAGAGAAAACAAATTCAGATTTATATTCTCTCTCTCTCAAATGTTCCAGTATTAAAGGGAAAATACTTCAATGAGAGGGCATGATTTAGAAAATGGGATTTCCAGGCACTGTGCAATCCTTGCCAACAAATAATTTGTACAAAATTAGACAATCTTTGTTGGAGGTCCAGATAAATGTATGGAACTGTAACTCCTGCCAGGTAGCAATAAGGTGGCGTTTCTCCTTGTTGCACAGGGCACAAATGGTCTTTGGCAGCAGGAAATTGACACCAGTCTTCAATGAATGGTTCAAACTCCTTCCATCCCCCAATTAATCCATACCCCCTCCAAATGCACCAACAACCTTTCTGAAGACGGACACTGATAATATTTGCATATATGCATAAACATCTATTCACACCATCAAAAACCAACTCACTGATTCATATTCATACATTGCGTTGTATAAACCTGGGTTCACAGTTGGAAGACCAGACAAAATAAGACCATGGATTTTGCACAAAGAAAAACCTTAGCAAAGATGGATTTTGTCCAAATTTCAAATTTTGGTGGATGTTTAGTTAATCTTCTTCCAATAACGGTATAGGAGCCCACTTGATCCATCACATTCATTCTGTATCCCCAAGCAACCACAGAAATGCTATTCCCTACTCATTTCCTTGTAATTATTTTCTCAGTCCATGAACTCCCCACCCACTTAAATCCAATTAATCTACAAATCACCATGCCTTTGGATTATGGAAGGAAACTGAAGCACTCAAAGTAAACTCACATGGTCACGTTATAAAACAATTACAAACTCCACACTGACAGCCCCAGAGACTGGGATGAAATGAAAGAGATGGCAGCAGGCCAATCCATGGTGTCATAATTAGTAACAACTACACATTTATTGCATTTAGACAACTTGCTCCAACACCCACCTCCCTGACAGGAAATTGTATTTTATCCAGTTTATTTTTTGGTGAAAAATATTTGTAATCTGCTTTCAAGTCAATTCAATTGCCAATACAAATTATGTAATCAAACAATTGGCACTCTTATCAAAATGTTTCCTCGTCTATCTTCTGGATTACATACGTGTATACAGGATAAAATGCTAAAGAATCAATCTTTAGTTAAATCTGCTAGTGGCCAGCAATGACCCAACATAGAGAAGATAATACATAGCATGTTAAGTGCTCCGTGAAGCCAGGTGTGATTACAAATTCAACCTTAATGGCTTTGAGGTCCACTGCATCTGTGGTGGATGTTTCTCGACCCAACACAGTACCAGTTAAATCAACAGGATTATCCAGAAATTGAGCTCTGTGGAATTCTTGAAATCCAAATTACTGACCACCTCACCTGAATTCATGATCTCTTTCAGCACATATTATAACCCTAGGCAATTTTTTCAAAATAAAGGGCAAGATTTGTACTCTACACTTCAATTCAGTGTAACAGAACTGGCAATTTTAGCTTATTCTAAAAGCTAATAACAATATCGGTGGCTTATATATTTCTTGAAACCCAATTAATACATTACAGCAGGTATGTAGCATAAATCTAGAATCTTGAAGTTAGAGAACAAAATCCACAGATGTTCTAATATCTCTCCACTCTTGAAGTCTGCTGCTGTTGTATTTACCAGCACTGTTTCCGCTAAGCTTTGTAACCAGTGCACAAAAAAAATTAATGTGCACAAAAGGTTAGTTACCTAAAATAATAGTCATTAATAATTATACTTATTGAAAATAATCTCTTAGTTGGTTAAACAAGTAGTTAATCATACTTTTATATTAAAACAAGCCAATGCAGTTTTATTAGACATAGGTTGCGCCAAAATGATCTTAAAACAATTTCAAGTTTACATTTGCACAGCCATTCAGTGTGCACACACTTCTGTCACATGAAAACAATTTGCACAACCTAAGGTTTTTTGCGCACACTGACTATTGAAAATTAGAGGGAACATTGCTTACCAGGCAAATGTGTTTGGATGGAACCTCTCTTAGTTTCTTCCTGAATATTTCCTTTTTCCACATCTGTCTTCATACTGAATTGACTCTTGCTAAATTGAGTAAGGAACCAGGAAGCTGACATTTCCAGTGATATTTGTTTGGAGAACTCCTAATGGGATAAGGTCCCTTTAAAGTGTGCCTGGTATCTCTGCTGAGAACCTGGAACTGTTTTGTTTAGCCAGGCCCTCCTGAACCAAGAAATGAGGACAGGGCACAGCCAGATCAGGTTACACTCAGTTTATTAAAATATATTGCAAATGTACTTGGGATAAAAACTATCCAATGAAAACAAACAATTAACTTGCCCTTGGAAATAGTTTCCAAAAACGAAAATCCAGAGATTGTATGTGCACACATACTATCTCTGGACTGCACGTGCTCACACTTTGGATAAAATACTGAGACATCAATATTGCAGTAAAATCTGCAAGTGGCCAGCAGTGACCCAAAATAGAGAAGATAGTACATAGCATGCTGAGATCTTGGTGAAGTAGAGTTATGGAGTAAATCTTTATGGCCTAAGTTACTTGAGATCTACTGTGCCTATGGTAGATTTCAACCTGACACAGTGCCAGTTAAACCAAAAGGTTTATCCAGAAATTGACAGAGACCTGAGGAATTCTTGAAATCCACCTGAATTCACCTGAATTTCACATTCAAATATATGCATGCTCAGGCAAGAAAGTACAAGCTGAAGTAAAACACGAAAATCTGTAGACACCATGGTTGAAGTAAAAACACAGCGCTAGAGAAACTCAGTAGGTCAAATAGTGTCCTTTATATAGCAAAGGTAAAAATACATAACAAACGTTTCTCCACCTATCACCTCCTGCCTTTGCGACCACACCGCGCATCCCCCCCATTCTTTTGTTTGGACGCCTGCCAACATTTTTCCATATCTTGATGAAGGGCTCAAACCTGAAACGTTGGTTATGTATTTTTACCTTTGCTATATAAAGCCCACTTAAGTTTCTCCAGCATTGTGTGATTTCACCAAGTACAGCCTGAAGTCATCTTTGAGCAGTGGGATTCAGTTTAATATGAATTGTACCAGCATTAGAAAGCAGGAAACAAATAACTTAACAGGTGTTTGTTCCTACTTACCTTGGTCTTGGAAGAGAAAGAATCTCCCTTTCTTATTTTACCCCACTAAAGATTTCTCATTTGTATCACTGCACTGTCCTAAAGGGGAACTCATCACCCAGATGAGTTAGTTCCCAAGCCCAATTCTGCCTTCAGCAAACTGTTGATGACAAGGCTATCAGGTCGCACAAACCTGTTCACTGATCCCCCGTTCTACCTTGCTAGGATCGCTCAACTCCACTCTAAATGTGGACTGACGCACTGAATTCCAGAGGCAGTTGAGTGTTAGATATTCCGAGGCAATGTCTGAGTAAATGAGTCATGGCAAAATGGAAATCAAGGGGAAAACATTCCAATGGTTGGAACCACATATTGCACAAAGGTTGTGGTCGTTGGAGGTCCATCATCTCAGCCTCAGGTCATCGTTGCATGAGTTATTCGAGGTTACCTATAGCTGTTTCATTCAGATGAAAAAGTGAGGGTGCCCACTGACGATTGAATTATGTTCAATTCCATTGGTAATCACCCACCACATGAAGCAGCCCAGGCCTGCTAACCCAGGTAAGGTTAAGGCATGGGCTGATGCACAGAATGAAATATTCAAGCCACAAAAGTGCAAGGCAAAATCCATCTCCAGTAAGAGAGAGTCTAAATCAGTGATTTTCAAACTGCACCCCCAAACACACAGTCCACCTTAAGCAATCTCTATGCCATAAGTGCTCTGTGATTAGTAAGGATTTATTTAAGGTGGTATGTGAATGGAAAGAAAACCTTATGTGAACGGTTTCATTAACTCCAAAGGAAATGGGCCAATGACAATATTTCTCAAGCAAAATATTTCAGTAACAATTGGGTCGAGAGCAGTGATTCTCAACCTTCCCTTCCCACTCACAGACCACCTTAAGCAATCTCTTACCAATCACAACTGAAGGCATAGAGATTGCTTAAGGTGGAATGTGAATATGGGGGGAAGTTTGAAAACCACTGTTTCAAACCATCTGACCTTGATGCTAAATGTTTATTTTGTTTTCATTACTGAGGTTCCATCAACATCATGATCAGAAATTCAATGGAAGCTATCACATTAATACTCCAGCTACGGTAGCGGGTCACAAGCTGGGGACCAGGAAGTGAGCAAATCACCTTTTGACATTCCAAAGTCCTTCCACCATCTACAAGGCACAGCAAGAACAAGATGGAATACTTTCCACTTTCTGAGATGAGTGCAATACTAAAAGCACTTACAAAGTCTGACACAATCCAGTGGAAAGCAGCTCACTTTATTGGCACCCTCCTCTCCATCCGAATTATTAATTTTCTTCACCATCATAACACCCAATTACAGTGAGGGCCATCTGAAAAGGGTCAGTTACCTGTGCTGGCTGAATTCCTCCCAAACCATCATGAGGGACATGGCAATGGGAACATCCATTCGGCGAGTCCACTCCAAATCACACATCTCTTGATTTGGAAATATATCCCCAATCCTAAATCAGGGATCTAAATCCTGAAACTCCCCACTTACAGCATAGTTAGACCATTTTCTCCATATTCACTTGAGGGGTGTAACACTTCCATAAATCTGGCTTGCAGTCCAATATTTTGATTTTATTAAGTATGCGACTTAATTTCCTTAAACTGGAAATAATTTTTTTTAATTCCATTCAACTATTTTCATGATATAAAACTTTTTTAAATATACAAATATTACAATATTACCAGCCCTGATGCATCCAACATTAAAGTGATACTATCTGCTTAATGGAATATAATCAAGTTCAAGGCTCACAAAGCTTTGCATCAAACTTAAAAATATTGCAGACAGCCTGCTCCATATCTTTCCTAAAAATTATAAACAAGAAAGATTCTGGTGAAATCCCAGCAGAGCTTCACTACATACATTTTTTTTTCCTGAGGCAAAATGCTTTTTACTGATCAAACTGACCAGGGTAACAAAGTTAATTCTGAATTCATGCAGACAACCTGTCAACTATTTCATGAGCCTTAAGCTTCTTTATGGTCTTGCATGAAGAGCATTGTAAAGTGTCTTTTGAAAATCCAAACCAACGACATATATTAGATTTCACTCACTGCTCCAACATAGATGCCTGCAGGCTTGTGAGGCTTGACCTATTGCTTCAGAACATGTTGATGACTGCCAAAGGTTCTATGCTGTTTAAAAATTTATTTATTGCATGGTGCAGAATCCCTTCAACAATTTTTACAGTTGTTAGACTAACTATAATCACCATATTTTTACCCATTTTGAATATGACAATCGTAACCCATGGGGATTTCTTGTATTTCAAAACCCTGAAGAATATAAACTGAACCATGGTTAGCTTAGCGGGTGGTGCGATGTTATTTCAATGCCAGTGACCCATGTTCGAATCCAACACTGCCTGAGGAGTTTATATGCTCTTACTGTCACTTGCATGGGTTTTCCCTGGGTGCTCCAGTACCCTCCCACTCTTCAAAACATACACGGTTGTAACTAAATTGGGTGAAATTGGGCTGCACAGATTTTAATGGCCAGGATCAGCTTCAACTGTGTTGTAAAAAAATCTTCCTCCAATTTTTTGAGTATTTTTAACGATGCATTCCATGTCGTCATGTTTTTCAGATACACATTATTTGATAATTATTTTGTTAGGGGTTATTTCACCTTATTTACCAAGATTAGAAAATGCTTGGATTGTCTTTAAAAATGATGTATAAAATCTATTCAACACATTTGCCATGTTCCAATCATCTAGACTTGGCTTACTTATTTCATAAGCCTACTTTTAGTAGGTTACCATTTGCTCCACCTGTGGCTCATTTGTGACTGCACTATTTATGTTAGCTATTGTCACTTGAGTTCCAGAATTTGCATTCCCCAATACATGCCCTTCCATATTAAAGCCAAGTCTGTAACTTGCACAACATTACATTCACATGTAAAACAGTTAGTAACTCAAGGAATTCACCAATGGACCTTCTGTGCTGTTCAGTAGCTAACCAGCTGTGTTAGATCAGCTCAGCTCATGTGGGAAACAAATGTACTGCTGTACCCTTAAGAGGAGAGGCTGGTTTGCATCCACTGGTGTTCAGAGGAGTTGGGCGACTTAAACAAAACTTAAAAGATCCTGAGGGGGTATGAACAAGAAGGATATTTCTTCCTTTTGGAAAATCTAGAATTAGAGACAAAAGATTGCCCATTCAAGACAGAGGAAGACAATTTTTATTTCTCTCTGGGATTTGTGAGTCGTTGGAGCTCTCGTTCACAAAGAAGGGAGGAAGCAGTGTTTGAATATGTTTAAAGTAGGATGAGATTGATTCAAGATGAGGGTGAAAGGTAACTGTAGGTAGATGAATAGAAAGTTGAGGATACCATCTGATCCGCCATGATCTTACTAAATGGCAGTGGCTAAACTCAAGAGGTCAAGTGGATATATTAGCAGGTATTTGTTTTAACTCCCTTAAAAATGGACTCTGCTCCATCCATTTAATTTGCATGTTCAAGCCCTTGCAATTATGAATTATGAATTTACTATTTTCCTGAACCTGCCTTTTCTGACAAAATTGTTTTATTTTCCTTCCTTTTTAAAATGTTTTTATTGATATTTGTACAACAGGAAACCATACAATTATGGTATGTGCTCTGGAACTAGTAAAAAAGTAACAATAGTGAGATCATATGTGAAAATTTAGAAGTATAATTAGCGCAAACTTAACATTGCAATAGAATCTACAAAGTAAAAAGATAAATTCTAAACCCCTTCCCCTAAGCAAGTTTAAAGGTTGACATTTAAAAATGAAACATCAAGGAGCATAATCTTGGAGAGAGAGAGAGAGAGAGAGAGAGAGAGAGAGCACCATGCCAATATTCTAAATCAACACTAACTCTTAATTAAGGTTATGATAGTAGTCCATAAATGAGCTCCATTTCATTTGAAATTTGAATCAATGGCTGCATATCTAATTTTTTTCCAACTTTAAACAAGACATACTATCTCTTAGACGATGTGCATTTGTCGGTGAAATATTGTCTTCCATTTAACCAAAAATTGCACGAAGAAATGGATAAAATATGACATTGAAGTTAGTATAACATCATGGTCACAAAGTCTTCCAAAAAGAGCTATTAAAGGGTTAGGTTTCCAATTTTAATTTACAAATAACTGATAGTGTTTGAAAAACATCCTTCCAAAATTTTTCTAAGCTACAGCAGGTCCAGAACATGTGAATTAAAGAGGCATTATCACTTTTACATTGTCACATCAAGGATTTATGTCTGGATAAAAAAAAAACAAGACAATTTAAATTTAGATATGTACGCTCTATGAGCCACTTTAAATTGTAACAGACAATGCCGTGCACAAAAGGATGTCGTGTTAATCAGTTTAACAATAATATTCCACACCTCGTTGGACATTAAAAGGTTCCAATCTTGCTCCCAGGCATTCTTAATTTTAATGAAGAAGGCTTGACTTAAATTAGCCACTTTGTCATAAATAAGAGATATGATGCCTAATTGGTTTTAAAATTTTTTAAAATCCATCTGTTAACCTGCTGGTCTGTAGTGGTTACATGTTATACTTGGGCTCCTATGATCTCTCTAATACTGTTCTTGCACCATTTCACCCTCATTCCCTTTTGGTGCCATATCTATTATTCCGATGCTGTTATATTAGGCCATTTTATTCTCTTATCCCAAGTTCTCTGGAAGACATTTATCAATACCACATCATTTTATATTCTTCTCGTAACTATACAGAGCCGTTGTCATACCCACACTCCTGTTCGGCTCCGAATCATGGGTCCTCTACCGGCATCACCTACGGCTCCTAGAACGCTTCCACTAGCGTTGTCTCCGCTCCATCCTCAACATCCATTGGAGCGCTTTCATCCCTAACGTCGAAGTACTCGAGATGGCAGAGGTCGACAGCATCGAGTCCACGCTGCTGAAGATCCAGCTGCGCTGGGTGGGTCACGTCTCCAGAATGGAGGACCATCGCCTTCCCAAGATCGTGTTATATGGCGAGCTCTCCACTGGCCACCGTGACAGAGGTGCACCAAAGAAAAGGTACAAGGACTGCCTAAAGAAATCTCTTGGTGCCTGCCACATTGACCACCGCCAGTGGGCTGATATCGCCTCAAACCGTGCATCTTGGCGCCTCACAGTTTGGCGGGCAGCAACCTCCTTTGAAGAAGACCGCGGAGCCCACCTCACTGACAAAAGGCAAAGGAGGAAAAACCCAACACCCAACCCCAACCAACCAATTTTCCCCTGCAGCCGCTGCAACCGTGTCTGCCTGTCCCGCATCGGACTTGTCAGCCACAAACGAGCCTGCAGCTGACGTGGACTTTTACCCCCTCCATAAATCTTCGTCCGCGAAGCCAAGCCAAAGAAGAAGAAGACCTATGATTTCTGATCATAACCTTCTGTATCAATGCCCACCCTTTTGGAAGTTGTTTTGCCATTTTGTCTGGCCTTCAGTTAGGATGCAATTATAGTATTTTGATTTCAAGTTTGCACAAGAAGTTTACATATGCTTTCTTGGATAATATTTATATTAAGATTTCCTGTGTTTTCAGAATGTGACACAAATGTTCCCGTGGTTCTATGTCAAGGGGAGATTTTGGAATACTGGGCTTTGAACAATATACCAAAAGAGATTTTTCTGGTCATTTATCTCATGGCTGTTGGGGGACGTGGCTGTGTTTAAATTGACTATTGCATTGCTCTACTTTACAATAGTGGCTTCTTATGGTATAACTTTAAACACCTGAAATGAAGTTTAAAAAAAACAAACACAGTTGTAAGCTTGGTTTCCTTTTCTCCTTATTTCATACTAGCAGGGATACATTTAATTTTTAAAATTTAGATGAACAGCAAGGAAACAGGTCTTTCCAGTCCATGAGCCGGCACCCTCTGAATACCCAAATTAACCTTCACCCCCATACATTTTGAAGGGTGGGAGGAAACTGGAGCATTTGGAACAAACACTGGCAGAAATGAAGAAAATGTACAAATTCCTATCAGGCAGCGGCAGATCAAACTCTGGTCGCTAACACTGCAATCGTGTTGTGTTAACTGCTACACTAATAATGCTGCATCCCCCATCTTGCAAATCATTTGCCGTCATGAGCCAAGTGTAGCGCTATCAATTAGACAAGACAGAGCAGAAGTCGAGATTAATAGCCTTTAAGTGCTATAAACTTACAGGCAAATCTTACATGCTGTTGGCCCGATGCCAATGCAGTACTGAGTAAGGGGATTGGGCGGTACCACCTTTATTAGGAATCCTGATCGAGGGCAGGCCAACCAGTACAGTGCATGTATTACAACGTTCCACAACAACCACAACACTCAAACTAACACCCTCCCTCTGTGCCTCCACTGCTGCTCTGCATTTATATATCTAATCAATTGCTCTTCTTCAATCTGGAACATTGCACCATGTATGAGATAATTCATTTAAAACTTAATTCTCTCAGTATCTACTGCCAATATCCACCCTGATTTTCCAATGTGGATGCAAATGATCCCATTTGTTTTACGAACCACAAATTTGTCCCATTCCACCTTCCTCCACATATTCATGTGTTTTAAATAGCAAATTAATTATGTCACACCTTTGAATTTTTTCCAAAACATACAATTTTAGCCAAACACGGAGAATAATAAGGCCCAACTAATATCTCGCTCAAAGACAAAATAGTGCATTAATATGTAGTATGTTGGTGCAAAATAGGGAATCACAAAATGGAAAAAGAAATGTGGTCTAATAATCTGTACAACTGAGGAAAGCAGGAAGGAATGCCTCTAAGCAGGCATGTGTTGCTGTGGTAGTGGTGAAATCCAAAGATTGAAGAGGCCCTATATAATTTATTGTCAGAGATGAGGTAAATGCCTTAGAATTGCCCACATCTCCAGCTCTTCAAACACTGCAACATTTAAAAAAAAACCAGACAGTCATTCAGTGGAAGAGTCTCTTCCAAAAATTCTCCCTACTCTTTCCCGTGTGGCTCATGTTGCTGCAGTAATAGCTATGACATGACTAATTGTATGACATGATGAAAAGCCTGACATCTGAAGATCAATTCATGTTAGCATGGATTTTCAAATTGGCACCTTTCAAATCAAATGGATTACATCCTGAAAACAGTGGAAGATACTCAGTCGTAGTGGCCACTGAACAGCACGGAGCTCCTTGATGAGTGTCTCTCACGTGGTTACAGATTTAATTACCTCTTATTCTAGGTCAATGGTTTTCAAACATTTTCTTTCCACTCGCATACCACTTTACATAATCCCCGTGCCATAGATGCTCTGTGATTAGTAAGGCGATATGTGGGTGGAAAAAAAAAGTTTGAAAACCACTGTTTTAATCGTACCGAATTGACTCGTTACGTGCACAGTTTCATAACTCCAAAGGAAATGGGCTGATGACAATCTTTCTCAAGCAAAATACAATTAGGTCTAGAGGAATGGTTCTCAACCTTCTCTTCCCATTCACATCCCACCTTAAGCAATCCTTTACTAAGTCACAGAGCACCGATGGCATAGGGATTATTTAAAGTGGTACGTGAGTGGAAAGAAATAGGTTGAGAACCACTGAGCTAAACCATAGTCTTCATCAAGAAAATTTACAAAATTATTAAATACTGCATTACTTGGTTTTATGTAGCTGACTATGGAAGGGTCATCGGCCCAAAATATCAGAGAAGCTGGCTGGCTTTCTTCAGAGTCATGCATTTTCTACAAATCTATATTGGATTTATCTGATTAGTGTTCCTTAGTGATTGCAGTTTATTGGTGCATCAATATGGGCAGTTCGGCTTTGCTTCAATCCTGCTGCAAAAAGCCGGTCATTGTACTTACCTACTTCTCCCCTTACGTGCCTCTTTATGGAATCTTGCTGTGTGAAATTGATCATTGCAGCGTATCAACATTTCATTTATGAAACATTGGCTTCTCACTAAGCAAGGCTGATTACTGCAGTTATAATCAAACTTTGCAAAACTGATTAATTTGGTGTACAATATTCAGCTCTGCCAAGAGTAATGACTTTGGGATAGCAAAACTTTGGACAGGATTGATTAGATTATTCCAAAATGCATTTTGGTGCAGTTTTACTACAATCACAGCATCTGCAGACTTTCGTGTTTTACCATTGATTCAGATTATTGCCCTGTAATTAAGGTCTTCGAAGGGAATCAGCATCTTGCGGCAAGTTGTTTGATGAAGTATTCGTATCTCTCTCCATAAAGTTAATTATTTTAGTGCATGAATAGGTGTAAGAATGATTATTGCTGTGTTAACTCTGGTGTTTCAGCATGTGGTTCCCAAAGGGCATCAATAATTGTGAACAAAGGTGGCTATTTTAGGTGGGTATTTTTTGGGGGGGGGATCAGTATTTTATTGTGTAAGAATTGTTCAGCAATATCTTGCCAACCCAGTAATCTGCTGGTTTTGTGTTGATCTTTCTGCAGATAATGCAGGACAACTATTAAATGCCCCCTTCTAGTGGTCAGTGAATTTTCTATGCCCAGGCAGGGGAATATCGAGGGTATCCTGTTCATTCTCCACTTAACATATTGTGCCACGGAAAATCTGGCCACACAAATCCATGCTTGGCAGTGATTTCAAAGATAAATGTTGTTATGTAAGAGACACATTTGGGATGATTATAGAAACTATATTAATATGCCAAGAAAATCACAAGGAAGAAAAAATTTAACGTAAAATCTTTTACCACATCACATAAAATCGCTTCACAATTCTGCCGAAAGTAAAATATATTTTGTAAAATTCAAATACTACAATTTTATTTTAGATTTAGACATGGAGCACGGTTACAGGCCCTTTTGTCTCATGAGCCAGTGCTGCCCAATTTACACCCAATTAAAGCTACAACCCTCCGGCCATTTCAAAGGATGGGAGGAAACCAGCATGACCAGAGGAAACCCACGCAGACACGGGAAGAACATACAAACTCCTTACAGACACCTCGGGATTTGAACACCGGTCCCAGTCAGTGGCGCTGTAACAGCAGCTAACCGCACCGATGATGTTGAATGAATAATGTGGAGGCAATATGTGGGGGTGCTGAAGAATGATCAAAGCAGACTACATTTTCAGACACTAACAAACTGATAATTGTGTTATTTGGTAATTACTGTGAATGTAAATAGCCCAATACTTCCCTGAATTGAAGGTCAACACACTTGTGTGCTGGAGAAACTCGGCAAGTCGTGCAGCCTGCATTGGAAGTACAGGGGAACCAACATTTTGGGCCTGGGCCCAAGGACCAAAGGCCTGGGTCCAAGGAAAAAAGGGTAGGCTCCGGAATAATAAGGTTGGGGAGGGGGTTGGGAGGGGGAGGAGCAGAATAGAGGGTGGAGGAGGTGCACAAGCTGAGAGGTAAGAGGTCAGGTGAGAAGGTAGAAAAGAAAAAAAAGTGGAAGTGATGGGAAGATAGTGGGAAGGAAAGGGAGTGGGGAGGGTGACAGAGGGATAGGGAAAGAGAGAGGCTCAGGGGACAGGTTAATGGAACTTGGAGAAGTTGATGTTAATGCTGTCGGGGTGTAAAATCTATAGAGCTCAGAACTTGACACCTTGGGATAAAGTTGATACATGGAGTCTATATCAATCTATGAACCAGTACAAGGTGTGAAATATATGGTAACAGCTGTCCACTGACCTGGAGCATACATTTTTCAATCCATTTTTTACATGCATTTGAAATAGGAAATTTGGTCACACGGAATTATTTATTGATACGTCATTGTTATAGGCAGGGATTCACTCAGCCCATTCGTGCTAGTACCAGCAAAACTTGCAAGTGGGAGGATTATTACTGTGAGTCTATGTTGTTCCTTTACGTCTGGTTCATCCAAAAAAAAGTTTCAGGAAAGGCTCATGCTTACCCTCAAAACAGCAAACAGCCCTTATGTTTCTGGCTGTTTTCTTGCACAACAAAAGGATTCTTGACTAGTATCTCCATTGTTCATGGCTTTTGTGAAAATGCCAAAGCACCAATATATCTTGCAGAAAGATTCATCCCCAGACATCAAGTACACTCACTCTCTCCAAATTTGGTTTGTGATCTAACCCAACCTATTTCTCTCAAAGACTCTCCGTCCCACCAATTCTCCACATTTTCTAAAATTGCAAGACGAGGAAGTCTGCAAAGGTTATTTTAATTCATTCATCCAAGAATCCGTTAGTGTACCAGTTAGCGTAACAATACTTCAGCACCAGCGCCGCGGGTTCGAATCCGCTGTTGTCGGTAAGGAGTTTATGCATTGGGTTTCTTCCAGGTGTTCCTGATTCCTCCCACGCTCCAAAATCTTGCAAATTTGTAGGTTAATTGGTGTATTTGGATGGTACGAGCTTGTGGACCAGAAGAGCCTGTTACTGTGCTGTATTTCTAAATTTAAAATTTGAAAATTTAACAACTCCCAGAATTAACTCAATAAAAATACAGCCTTACCCCTGGTTTGTGGCTTTCCATTCAATTTACTTTGCTTTACTTTGAATCTGCGATAACTTTGCTGATTGGCAACTGACTGTCTGGGTTAATTGACAGAAAAACTGTGCCACTCACTTTCCCAATTCACCTATTAATTGTGAATTCTAACAGCGCCAGAACAAGAATCTGTCATCTATCAAGTTAAATGTTGACAGCTCGAGTGCAAATTCTGTTAGGATGGATCATCAATTTCGTTTCTTCCTCTACACATTTCTTTGTGAAATAATATCAATTCCCATTGTTATAAACAAAATGTTTGAAAGCCAAATGTAACATACAAGAGCAATAAATCTAAGGGACCGGAGGTGAACCACTGGTAATTTGTGGTTATTGATTTAATCCTGGGATAATGATTGATGTGATCAAGTTGAGAAGGGCACTGCAAACAGCACAAAATTCCACAAGAGATTTCACAAGTCCTGATGCAATGGCAGTTGGCAGGCACCACAGCTTCTCAATCACTGCACCACATCTAACAACTGTTTTCATCACAATCTCTCAATGCCTCTCTTAACTATCATGAATTAAATAAAGACTGCAACAATATCACATCTGCAAAATAACTGAGTTCCCACTCCTATTTTAATCTGTTAACTCCAAGGGATCCACACTGAACAACAGCTCAACAATGGGAGGAATGGAGTGCTCTTTATAGGATGTTGGGAAACACAGAGACTAATGCAATGGAGGAACTGAAAGAAATCAGTATCTCTAAGGACATGGTCTTGGGGAAATTGATGGGATTGAAGGCAGATAAATCCCAAGGGCCAGATAATCTACATCCTAGGGTACTTAAGGAAGTGGCCATTCAGATAGCAGATGCTTTAAGAATAATTTTCCAGAACTCGATAGACTCAGGATCAGTACCCATGGATTGGAGGGTAGCTAATGTTACCCCACTATTTAAAAAGGGGGGTAGAGAAAAAGCGGGGAATTATAGGCCGGTGAGCCTTATATCAGTAGTGGGCAAAATGATGGAATCCATTATTAAGGATGTAATAGCGGAGCATATGACTAGCAGAGAAGGGATCGGAGAGAGCCAACATGGATTTACAAAAGGTAAATTGTGCTTGACAAATCTATTGGAATTCTTTGAGATGGTAACAGGTAAAATAGATGGGGGAGAGCCAGTGGATGCGGTGTACCTGGACTTCCAAAAGGCCTTCGATAAGGTCCCGCATAAACGACTGGCTTTCAAAATCAAGGCTCATGGGATTGGGGGCAAAGTATTGATGTGGATTGAGAACTGGCTGGCAGGTAGAAGACAGAGAGTTGGGATAAATGGCTCATTTTCTGAGTGGCAGGCGGTGACCAATGGGGTGCCACAGGGATCTGTACTGGGACCCCAGCTGTTCACAATTTACATTAATGATCTGGATGAGGGGATTGGATATAATATCTCCAAATCTGCAGATGACACTAAGCTAGGAGGGGTTGTGTGCACGGAAGAGGGGGTCAGGAAGCTCCAGTGTAATTTGAATAAATTGAGGGACTGGGCAGATACATGGCAAATGCACTACAATGTGGATAAATGTGAGGTTATCCACTTTGGTAATACAAACCGAAGGGCAGATTACTATTTGAATGGCAATAGATTAAGAGATGGGGAAGTGCAGAGAGACCTAGGGGGTACTTGTACACCAGTCTCTGAAGGCGAGCATGCAGGTACAGCAGGCGGTTAAAAAGGCAAATGGTATGTTGACCTTCATATCAAGAGGGTTTGAGTCTAGGAACAAGGATACCTTACTGCAGCTTTACAGGGCCTTGGTGAGACCCCACCTGGAGTATTGTGAGCAGTTTTGGTCACCTTATCTAAGGAAGGATGTTCTTGCAATGGAGGGAGTGCAGAGGCGATTCACCAGGCTGATACCTGGAATGGCAGGAATGACTTAGGAGGAAAGATTGCGCAAATTGGGATTGTACTCACTGGAGTTTAGAAGATAGAGAGGGGATCTCATAGAGACCTATAAAATTCTGGCAGGACTGGACAGAATGGATGCAGATGGGATGTTTCCAAGGATGGGAAAATCCAGAACCCGGTGCCATGGTTTGAGGATAATAGGCAAACCATTTAGGACCGAGATGAGGAGGAATTTCTTTACCCAGAGGGTGGTGAATCTGTGGAATTCATTGCCACAGAGGGCAGTAGAGGCAGGTTCATTAAATAGATTTAAGAGGGAATTAGATCTATTTCTTCAGTATAAGGGTATTAAAGGTTACGGAGAGAAGGCGGGGACGGGGAACTGAACTTTAAGATCAGCCATGATCTCGTTGAATGGCGGAGCAGGCTCGAAGGGTCGAATGACCTACTCCTGCTCCTATCTTCTATGTTTCTATGACTGCATATGAAACTAGATTATCAGTGCACAACCTGTCACTTATTTTATTTAACTCTTCTTCAGATTTATTGTATTAATATTGGCCAATCTAAAAATATTAAGTAGTTCAGGGTTTCACAATATCCTGGCCAGGTGTAATTCAGCAAGATTCAGGATAAAGAAAACCGTGGGTGACACGGTTGGTGCAACGCTGTTACAGCGCCAGCAACTGGGAACTGGGGTTCAAATCCCGTGCTGTCTGTAAGGAATTTGTATGTCCTCCCCAGGTCGGTGTGGGTTTCCCTGGGGGCTCCTCTTTCCTCCAACAGTTCAAAAACGTATTGGGGGGTGCAAGCCAATTGGGTGGCACGGCCTTGTGGACCGAAAGGGCCTGTCTCCGTGCTGTACGTCTAAATTTAAAAAAAATTAAAGATGGTGTGGTCACATGTGAATTTACTATTCATTGATCTCCCCCTTTTTTAAATTCTCTCTCCCAATAGTCTGTGCTACTCTGGGACTTCTGATTTCTGATCCAGAGGAGATAAAAGACTACTCTGTCCATGCAGAGAAACTTACTGCAAATGCTATGAAGCTATGTATATGAAGCTAAACACAATTTGCTGGAGGCACTCAGTGGGCCAAACAGCACCAGCGGGAGAGAAAGAATGGTTAATGTTTCACACTGGAACCCTTCATCAGTTCTGAAGGGTGGAAATGGCCTCGCGGTTTGCAAATATGGAAGGGACAAGGGTTGCTTTCTTTGAGGCGAGATGTGATAGTGGCAGATCTGAAGAGTCAGGAGACATCAAAGGAGAAAAAAAAAGGGTAATATCTGCACACAGTGGAGCTGAGGAGAGGGGTAGTTGATAAAGTGTTAAATTGAATGAAAATTTAAAGAACCCTGCAAGCAAATTCACATTCAGTAGGATTGTGGTATATGAATTATGCCTGGAAGTTGTGTGTGTGGGTGTGTGTGTTCAGCAAGGATCTGTTTTGGGACCCCTGCTCTTTTGATTTTATAAACGACCTGGACGAAGAAGTTGAGGAATGGGTCAGTAAGTTTGCAGATGGCACAAAGGTATGAAGTGTTGTGGATAATGCAGAAGGTTGTCATAGGTTACAACAGGATATGGACAGGATGCAGAGAAACGCGGTCACCCTAATGCCCCCCCGCCCATTAGATTTGTCCTGACGTCAACTCTGGAGGCTCTAATTTTCATGAAGCAATATTTATGTGAATACTTGTCCTGCATTGGTATCGTTTGTATCCTTTTTTATGGTTGTATTTTTTTCATAACAATGTTTCCAAATCTTGGTCACCATATCTCGCAATACACGAAGGTTTAACCATGAGGAAGGACTGGCTCAACCAGTGTTGTTTTTCTTTGAACAAGGAGATATTTGACAGAGAAGAAATTTGGTGGAGATACCTTGAACAATGAAGACCAACTTCCTCCAGTAGAGATTGTTGAGTGCATTATGGAAGAAATCCTCGGCGTATTGGACATCTGCTATGTTTACAGGACAATTTACAGGCTGGAAACTGGTGTTAAACCATGCAGACTCAATGGACCAGATAGCATTCTGTGTGGTAAATATCTACAATTCAGGACAAGGGTATTTAAAAAAAATTATCAGTCTATGCATTTAAAAGGGACCTCCCAAACCGAAGGACAGTAAGAAGTTATTTTTATTTCACAAAATAACAAATTACTGCTGCAATTGCAGTTTGAATGTATTGAAGACATGCCAGACCAACAATAAGAGTAAAGGAATGAACGAGGAGATTACTTAAACCTCAAACTCTACCATCTGTAAAGGTGGCCATTTAAACCAGGACCTCATTGAGGCACATAAATATTAATCATATAGTGCTGAAGTAAACCAAGATATGTATTTCAAATTAATCCTGCTAAATGTGATAAGAACACAAATGCAGAATTATGATTGATATAAGGAAGAGATTTCCACAAATGGATCAGGACTCCCTGATCTACTTTCCAAAATAATTTTACTTTAAGAGTTAAAATTTCACAAGACCTGAGAAGTCAATCCAAACCTAGTGCAAAGTAATTACGAAGTGTGATAATGCCCAGATAGTTTGATGACGAATAATGGGCAGATTACAAAAATGCCATATTTTATTTGAATACCTTGGGATCTTTTGCATCCATCAGAGGGAGGCTCCAATAATGCAGTAATCCTGAGTACTGCACTGGAGCTTTGATTTCTTTTGCCCCAGTCTCTGTATTGGGGCCTGAACACTAGGTGCAAATAGCAGTGAGGGCACACTTCGTAACATTTGGATTTAGCTGACTCTGTGACCTGTCTGCATCAATACTCATCAATGACTGCATGGCATTTTTCCCCAGCCCATCTGAAAATGGCTCCCTGTCAACCTCCCTCTTAATGCCCCTACATCTTCTTCCCCTCCAATATCCCCCTCTCTCCTTTTGCCCACTCCATCGTCCCCCCCTTCCCCCCATTCTTTTGCCACTCAAAGATTTGTACGGCAATGAAAATTGGAGACAGTAAACATTACTTACACATGCTGGATATCCAGCAGAGTAGGCAGACAGGGCCCTCGCTGCCACTCCACCGGATTTTCAAGCAATGAGAGAGGAGCTAGGTGGGCTGACAAGGAGAGTGGTGGGTGTGGGGGGCAGTGGTCTTGACCATGTCCTCACATAATTATGGCAACCAAGGCAAATGTTGCCAGAGGACATGATCCTATTACCTGACACTGTGACCTCCGTTTGGCATTGTGGACCACACTTTGAGAAAGAATAGAGAAACTTAAAACGTTATAGATACTGGAACCCTCAGCAAACAGTGAGGAGCCAGAAGGCCTCAGTGGGTCAGGTAGTACCCTTATTAGTAATAGTCAATGTAGTGTAGTGGTTAGCGCAATATTGTGCCAGCGATTGGGACAGGGGTTCGAATCCCATACTGTCTGTAAGATGGTTGTATGTTCTCCTCATGTCTGTGTGGGTTTTCCCCGGGGCTCTGGTTTCCCCTCTCAGTTTGAAATGTACTGGGGTATAAGTTAATTGGGTGTAATTTGGTGACACAGAGTCTTGGGCCGAAATGGCCTGTTATTATGCTGTATGTTGAAATTTAAAATTAATAAAAGTAAAAATTTAGAAAGGGTACCATCCCAAAACACTGAATGACCATTTCTACCCATGGATGCTGCCTGAAATGCCATCCCTTTAGCAGCTCATTGTTTGCTTGGAGTTTCAGAAGCTCTGTCTTAGAATAGGAAAATAATCCTCAAGGTAAGAAATTGGCAGCTAAATGAGCAAAAATCTGGTGACTCAGTAGTTTGGGCACTACCGTGGGCCAATGAGTGAATATTGTAGAAATGGTTGCTGACCGGCTTAATCCATCTTCTCTCATGTTCCAATGCCCCTGGATTCTTCTGTGTGCAGTTCACTGTTTTCTTTATAAATGACATTATGTTTAGGTGATCCCTGACTCTCGACCATAATTAGGACCGATAAATTGGTTGTAAGTCGGGTTTGCCCATGAGTAAACAAGACCGTAAAGAAATGTAAAAAAAAGATTTTTAACAAATGAATCTTCAATGAAGATTGTAAATATATAAAGAAACTCCCCAATCCTCATATGAACTTCTAGTATATAAGGTCTTGGACGCGGGCTGCCGCGGAGAGCGTGGACCACTGTACTTTTAATACAAAATATGGACTTGTACAGTAGTTTTAGTAAAGATTTTAAAAAAAATTTGTTGTATGATTGGGTGGACGTAACTCACGTAGGTTGGAAGTTGAGGATGACCTGTACGCTCTTCATTTCTGTTAATGGGCCTGTTATACGGTAAAAATTTACCTGACCCAGTTTTTTTTCTACTTGCAAACGATAATTATTGTCAAGGATCTGGGAACAAAAATTAATGTGATAATTCAAGGCAGTAGTTTGTGAGTCCTGACTTGTGGAGCACCTGCCCTGCAATTGACACTAAATTGAGAACAGGCTTGATTGTGCTTGAAGATTCATGGATGAGGGAGAACTTCCAGATGTTTAGGCCCATCAATGAGAAAGGAGATCCACTGAGTATTATCAGTTTTGTTCTTTTGTGGTACATCGAGTGCAAGTTGACAACTGAAGTTGCGTAAAGAACACCAGTAATCATATAACAAATAACTAGAAAGTGTTTTGGTGTAAATGCAATATAAATGTAGGCTCATTCTTTCTTTCAATGTGGAATAACTTAATGGGGTACACTCAATAACAATGAATGATATTCAACTTTGCACATATGAAGGTTAAAAATGAACATTTTCCTGTATTAATCATTGCACATTGCACAGTACAACATTGGCATGCTAATGCATCCATTTTCCACAACCATCTCTCTCATGTTGATATTATGAAAATCACTCACTCGCTTTGCCTTTCAGGTGACTCAGCCTCAGTCTAGGACATATACATAATTTACGTAAAAACATATGAAATCAATATGATCACAGCTGACTTATGCTAATATGAACAGAAACCAAGTTATGGACTGGTGGTAAAGACCTTCATGAGCAGCGACCCTTACAATTCCTGTCTCAGCCAACATACTGATATTGTACTGTAAAGCTCTTATAGGATGACCCCTGGAATTTCCACCTAAAATGTTGCTTTTGAGTGATACCCTTTGAATAAGATGTCCCCCCCAAAAAATCTGGCACTGACCAATGGATGCTGTTAAAAGTAAATCACAATATTTTAAAAGCAAATGATTATTTAAAAGTTTAAATTTTATTTGGATATTTTAAAATAAACCACTGTCAGCTCCTGTAAAGAGCTGATAGCAGTCAGACTGGGCAGATGGACACCGTGGAGGAGCGCTGAGACTTTGCAAATAACTAATGGGGCATGTGCGATAGGATTGGGGCCAGCAGGAAGCTGGGGCGGTGTTGCAAATTTGTTGTCAAGGTAAGAATTTTAGACTGTACAGGACAACCCATTTTAAGTTTCGCAGATTGTCCTATATAAAGGCATATACGTTATAGCTGCGAGCCGCGGTTTGGCCACCCCTGGATTATGGCATGACTCTCAATGCTTTCCTGTCTCAGGTTAAAGCTTGACTGGTTTCAGATCCTTATCAGCCACGAGTTCAGGTTGAGTACAGCACACAGATTATCATCATCTTGATGTGACATCTTTGATCCTGACTTTTACTCTAAGAAAACTGCAACTTACTGATTTCAAGTTGTCGCTGGATTCGTCCTTTGCAACGCTCCCTGTAGTCAGTCTGTGTGCCATTGTATTCAGACATCACTTCCACAAATTTACGAGACAGTGTAGAGTGCTGCAAAGAAAAAGAAAGAAGGTTGGAACTGAAGTAATGGTTTGAAACTTGGATCATGGCTGCCATAGTCTGCTCAGGAGAGATCTGCTCCCAATTCTACTTTGCAACCTCTCTAATCCCAATGAAACATTTTAGTTTCCAATATTGCTTGTGCAACTTGCAGTTTTGTAATTTACAGCACGAACAAGGCATTTTTAATCTTAAAAAGAGTCTGCTGTATACTTTTATATGAACAAATTTCCATTCACAAATTCACATTTTAAAATGTCACAGAAATTAACATTTTTGATTTAGAGTAAAGAAGGGGTTCGAACCTGATATTGCTCAGCAAGACGGAAGAAAGTCAAGCGATCCATTCCCAACCTGCCTCCCCAACCGATGTTGCGTTTCTAAACCTTTCCAGGGAACATCCTACTTTTATAACTTTTTTTTTAAAAAACACACCTAGATCATGACAGTCATCTCTTTAGTGAATAGTAAGTATTCTTTCTCTTGACTTCAACCTAGTAACATGGAGGAGTCCATTAAACTGCATGTGAAATTGTTCAGAAAAATTCAATTTGGGGAGATGTCAAAATTAGCAGCAAGGAAAGACACCTCAACACCAATGCTCTGATCTTTGGTTTCTGTATTTTGAGTTGGCAACGTTATATTCCCTGAAGGTGGTGAATTTAAAACCTTTTCTTTCCATTCACATAAAGCAGTCCCTATACCATCGATGCTCTGTGATTGGTAAGGAATTTTTTAAGGTGGTGTGTGAGTGGGAAGGGTGAGAATCACTGCTCTGGACCCAATTGTTACTGAATATTTTATTTGAGAAAATCTGTCATTGGGCCATTTCCTTTGGAGTTACAAAACCATGCACAGAACGAGTCAATGAGGTACGTTTTCTAATTTGCAGTTTTCCCCACTTGTGGAAATATCTTAACATCTTTCCTTTTCAGGATATTATTCTTTTCAAACTCTAAAAAATAATATAGATTTAATTACTTAAATCCTTAAACTTCCTCATTCCAGGAATTAACCCAGTGAATCTTTTCTGCACTGCCTGAAATGTTAGTGTGTCCTTCATTGAATGAGGAGACCAAAATGATGCAGTTATTGTATATTTGCTTGATTTGTGGAATACACTCCTGAAGTTAGTCATACAACTGATGAAGAGTCAACATAAAACATGACAGAAGTGTCAAGATGTGATTGCCTTCAACAAGCCCAGGTACGGTTGCTATATCAACAGCCTCGATTAAGCCTCTATGATTAACATGTGCAGTACCAGCAAAGGGTCAAAAATTAAAGAATTCAAAAGCCAACAAATTGGTTCAATTTGTAAACTGGTAAACATTAAGTTGATTTCATTCATTATTTGCTTTTAAAAAAGGTAAAACAGTGTAGAATGTGTAAATAAATGTGACATTGCTACATGAACTTAAAATTCTTGAGTATCAACATCTCCGAGGATCTGTCCTGGAGCCTCCACATTGATGTAATCAGAAAAAAAGGCTTGCCAGTGGCTACGCATTGTGAGGTGTCTGAGGAGATTCAGCATGTCACAAAAACTCTTGAAAACTTCTACAGGTGTACCGTGGAGAGCATTCTGGGTGGTTGTATCACTGCCTGGTACGGAGGCACCAACTCTCAGGACAAGAATAAACTCCAGAGGGTTGTTAACTTGGCCTGTGTCATCACAGACACCAGACTTCACTCCATCGAGGACATCGACGTGGGGCAGTGTCTTAAAAATGCAGCCTTTAGCCTCAAAACCCCCGCCTGTCAGGCCATTATTCTGCTACCTTCAGGAAAAAGGTACAGGAGCCTAAAGACGAGCACTCAGTGGCACAAGGACAGCTTATTCCCCACACCATCAGATTCCTGAATAAGCAATGAAACAAAGACACTGCCTTACTTTTTATGCACCATTAATTTTTTTTTACAGTAATGTGGTCATATGAATGCTTGCTCTGTGATGTGGCTACAAAACCCCGAATTTCCTAACAATAAATTCTGATTCTGATACATTTGATTACGTGCGCATTGACTAGGAATCTTGAATAAACAAGGTACATCTTCCAGATCTCTCCAAGTGGTCCCATATCACCGCATGACTGTGTGCAATTTCACAACAGGACAGCAAACCACACAAACCTGTTCATTAGAGTACACCTGGGAGCATGCAATAACACCACAAGAGGATAAAACGTGGCAGCGTTTCATGGAGATTGTCAATAGTGGAAAGGGAGGTGTCATCATGCAGTGTCCTGGGTTGACCTCTGAGCTCAGATGCTGTTTGCACAGAGTTTACATGTTCTAACCATGGACTGTCTGAGTTTCATCTGATCATCCGGTTTCCTTGCACACCTCAAGGATTGTTGACTGGCTCCTTAAAATAAGCAAACCAAACCAAAAGGGCTGGAAAGTGGAACACAAAGCGATCTGCTGGAAGAACTCAGCAGTATCAATTGGGGGATGGGAGGGGAGGATGGTTGATGTTTCAGGCTTGAGACCTTTGTCAAGACTTGATAAAGGTTTCTGGCCCGAAACATTGGCTGCTCTTTTTCTCCCACTGATGCTGCCTGACCTACTGAGTTTCTCCAGTGGCTTGTGTTTTTTTAGCAGATGGGCATTTGTGAAAAGAAGGTTTCAGGGAAAGAGAGAAGAGAAATGGAACCAGCATGTACCTAATAGGATGAATGGGCTCTTTCTGAATTACAATAAATGCAAGAAAGAATAACTAAAGGACAAGACCAAGAGTACTAAAAGCCCAGAATGAATAGATCATATGTTCTTCTTTGGCTTGGCTTCGCGGACGAAGATTTATGGAGGGGTAAATGTCCACGTCAGCTGCAGGCTCGTTTGTGGCTGACAAGTCCAATGCGGGACAGGCAGACACGGTTGCAGCGGTTGCAAGGGAAAATTGGTGGGTTGGGGTGAGGTGTTGGGTTTTTCCTCCTTTGTCTTTTGTCAGTGAGGTGGGCTCTGCGGTCTTCTTCAAAGGAGGTTGCTGCCCGCCAAACTGTGAGGCGCCAAGATGCACGGTTTGAGGCGTTATCAGCCCACTGGTGGTGGTCAATGGGGCAGGCACCAAGAGATTTCTTTAGGCAGTCCTTTACCTCTTCTTTGGTGCACCTCTGTCACGGTGGCCAGTGGAGAGCTCGCCATATAACACGATCTTGGGAAGGCAGAAACAATCAAAACACTGAATGAACAGGAAAAATAGAATACATCTTCTGCTTATCAAAGATATCACAGGCCCACGAGAAGAGGTGAACTGAGAGTCGGAGGGAACAGCAGGAAAGGTGATAATACAGCAGAATTAACAGGAATTTGGCCTTGAGGAAAATACGCCCGACTCTCCAATGGAACAGAAATGTGAAACAGGCAGGAAGCAAATCACCAGAGCAAAGAGGACTCAGTGCCATCTGAAGCAGCCTAGTATTGAATTTACATATTGTAATTACACACTCTGCAAATCAGGCTGCCATCATTTCATAAGAAAGGAAGAAATTTGGATGAGCACAAATGGAAACAGATTGATCTATTTTTACAATTAAATTGATCGACTTAAAATAGAACTCTTTTGGTTACCTGGTTAGGGAATTCTTGACTTTGACAGGGATGCTTTCATTCACTCTTGATGAAGCCAACGGGTTAATGTCATCATTTTTATCAATCTAATTAAAATAGGGCAATTTCATATTACTTGCAGGTCTATCACATTTTGGTAAATGTGTCTGTAGGAGAACTGATTGAGACTCAACAAGCCTGGACTTAATTGACCTACATCTACTCAGGTCCAGTTAAAATTAAACCACCTGGCATTGCAGTTAAATATTGTATTCTCACACCTGCCAATAAAATATCCTTTATCTTTCATCAGCCTCCTGAATGTTGAAATCCCTTCTGGCACATGGTACCAGAGGACACCTTGGCACAAGGGCAAAGCAGGTAGTGCTGATGAGGGTGGCACCGTTGGCGTAGTTGTTACCGCAATGCTGTTACAGCGCCAGTAATCGGGACCGGGGTTCGAATCCTTCACCGTCTGTCAGGAATTTGTACATTCTCCCCGTGTCTGCATCGGTTTTTCCCTGGGGTTCTGGTTTCCTCCCACCTTTCAAAATGTTCTGGGGGCGAAGATTAATCAGGTGCAATTGGACGGTGCAGGCTCATGTGCTGAAAAGGCCTGTTACCGTGTTGAATATCTAAATTTCAAACACAAAAGTCTGAAGATACCGTGGCTGAAGTAAAAACACAACGCTGGAGAAATAAGTGGAATTGCTCAGAGGCTCAATGGGTGAAATGGCCTCCTTCTACAGTGGTAGAAAAGTTATAAAGCTTCTGTCAACCTACTTACTTTGTGCAGTTGGTCTAGAATAGTTTTTTCTTTGAACATTTTATTTTAATTAATAAACTATTATATAAAACAATAGGAATTTAAATTGAAGGAAATTTCAATCATTAAAGATGGTTGTAACCCCTTATGTTCTCTCCCATACCCTCCCTCCCTAGCCTCACCTAAAATATATAAAGGATATATAGTAATATAAAATAAAGAAAAAGAAAAATAGCTTAATAGATTGCTTGGAGGATCGCTTTCCAACATGCAGAACTCCAGAAAGGTTTATCTGATCAATTTGGGGAAGAAAATTAACACAGGTCTCAAGAGGTGGGAAGAACCACAACATATTTATGCCTAAAATTTGCATATACGGGCTCCAAATTTTCAAAAATATACCATATTTATTTCTCAAATTGTATGTAATTTTATCAAGGAGATACAGCTTTGAATTTCTGTATTCCATCTTCCCATACCCAAATGTGAATCTGACTTCCAGGTCACTGCAATACATTTCCTTGTCACCGCTAATGCTATTTTAACAAACTTAATTTGGTATATTGATAGTTTCTTAGGCCTTATTCTTCCCATATTTCCCAATAGAAATAAATCTGGGTTTTGTGGAAATACAATACCTTAACTCGTTCAAATAAATTCCACAAGTCCACCCAAAAAGGCTTTACCTTCGGACATGGCCAAGTTGAATGCAAAAAAGTTCCTGTCTCTTCACCACATCTAAAACATTGATCTGATAAATCTGATTTCATTCTATTCAATTTTTGTGGTGTCAAATATAGCTGATGTAAAAGATTAAAGTGAACTAATCTATACCTTACATTAACAGTATTTGTCAATCTCAACAGAGATCTGACCACTTTGCTCAATTGTAATATTCAACTACAGCTTCCTCCTCTATCCAGATTTATGAACTCCATGTTTAATAGTTCCTGTTTGTATTAAAATATAATTGCAGAAATAAATTTCTTAGTATTTGCCCTCCTAAGAAGAGTTTCCACCTCACTACAAGTAGGTAACAGGATCACTGGGCCTAATTCATCTTAATACAGTTAACCCTTCCTACTAACGTTATAGGTAAAATCATTCACTTTTTCAAATCTTCAAACTTTTTGAGTAATGGTAAATAATTCAATTTATATAAAATTTGAAAATTATTATCTACACGAATCCCTAGATATTTAATCACATCTTTTGCCATTTAAATTGAATATTTATTTGACAATAATTATAATCTCCTTCAATAAGGAGCATAATTTCACTTTTGTTCCAATTTATTTTGTAACCAGAAAACTTGCCATATTCTTCCAATTTAAAATATGAATTTTGCAAGGAAGTCTCAGGTAATGTTAAGTATATTAGAATGTCATTTGCAAATAAACTAATTCTTGACCAATCTTAAATTCTTTAATTTCCAAATCACTCCCAATTGCCTCTTCTAGTGGCTCTATAGCTAATATAAACAAAGAGGGAAATCCTTTTCTACTGAATCTCGTCATTGGAAATGGGGCAGATATTTGTCCATTAGTCACTATTTTAGCTTTAGGATCATTATATAATTCCTTCATCCAATTAATAAAAGTTTGACCAAATCCAAATTTAACCAAAGCCTTGAACAAAAAGTCCCACTCCAATCTATTGAATGCTTTTTCTGCATCGAAAGCTACTGCAATGCTTAAATCTTTTCTTTTTTTGTGCTAAGTGTATAATACTAATTAGTTTAGCCACATTGTCCACCTATTGCCTCTTTTTAAAAACACTTGTTTGATCCATATTTATTAATTTAGGTAATAATTTTGTCATTCTATTCACCAATACTTTGGCAAGAATCTTATAGTCCTCATATAAAAATTAAATCGGGCTATAAGATGAAGGTTTTAAAGGATCTCTATTTTTTCAGAATCACAGCAATTATTGCTGTTGAAAATGATTCTGGGAGAGTCTGAGTTCTTGATGCTTAATCTAACATTTACAAAAAAAAAGGAATCAATAAATCTTTAAATTCTTTATAAAATTCAGACAGAAAACCATCTTCTCCTAGAGATGTATTACTTTGTAATGAACTCATTGCCTCCTTCACCTCTATCTGTGTAAAATGGGCACTCAATTCTATTTGTTCTTCCATGCTCAATGTAGGTAAATTTATCTGAGATGGGTATCTAAATACTTTATTTTCATATTTAAAAGACTCTAACCTATATAATTTAGAATAGAAACTCTTAAAATATTAATTTATTTCTTGAGGTTTATAACAACATTTGAATCATTTTTAATTAATCATTCTTGAAACCTGTTCCGCTTTAATCACCATGCAAGTACTTTATGTGATTGTTTTCTTAACTCATAATCCCTGTTTAGTTCTTGTAATTGCTTTTTCTGTTCTATAAGCTTATAAAATATTATATTAAAGCTTTTTATTTATTAGTTGTCTACATTCATCTTCAGAACTTCTCTTTTGAAGATCTTTTTCCAAAGCCATTATTTCTTGTTCAATTGATTATTTCTTTCATATATTCCTTCTCAATTTTAGAAGAAAAAATTATATTTTGACCTCTCAAATATACTTTTGAAGCATCCCATATTATCATCACAGAGTTCAAATTTGTGTCACAGAATCATTAAATTTGTCTCCTAATAAAATCACAATTCAATCTCCATTGATAAACCAATTTTTCTTTATCAGGCATTACAATCATCAATAATAAAGGCAGACAAAATTCTCACTTTATATTTTTCTTCTAAAACCCTTCCTAGCATTTGTGGTGAAATTAGAAATAAATCAATTCTAGACTAAAAATCATGTCTATTTGAATAAAAAGAGTTATCCCTTTCTCTAGGATGAATTCTCCTCTAGGTATCTATGAAGTTCAAATCCCTCATTAATACCAATGTAGTCTTTGCTGCTTTGGTTCTTGTCATTCCTCTAGTAGAGCTATCTAAAAATGGATCTAAAAATAATGAAAATCTCCTCCTATTAAAATATTCTCACGTGCCACTGCCAAGAAATGATTCTTGTATAAATTTCTCATCATCCACATTTGGTGCATATGCATTCCAAAGGGTCCATAATTCTGTATAGATTAGACAATGTACCATCACATATCTCCCTGCAGGGTCTGTTACTACATTTTGAATATTAATTGGAAGATTTTTTTTTAAATCAGAATTGCCACACCTCTAGCCTTAGAATTAAAGAAAGAGGCGGCCATATACCCAACCCAATCTCTTTTTAATTTCAATTGTTCTCTTTCAATTAGATGAGTTTCTTGCGAAAAAAAAGCTAAGTCAGCTCCCATTTTGTTAATATATGTAAATACTCCCTTCACCTGTCCATTTAACCCATTAACATTAAAATTTACAAATTTGCTTTAGAATGGTAAACAGAATGTTTAGAATGTTTTGGCATTGCTCAATTCTATTTCTTCTCTTCCCCTTCTATTGAGGCCAACTCCCTTTCAATTGGTCCAACTTCATCTCTTATTTACAAAATTCCACCGACCACTTTGTGCAAATCATAAATTGTGAAATACATTACACCAAGTTCTTCACTGATGATTTACTCAAGGTGTCAACAGTATCCCCCATAATTCCAGTTTTCTCTAACCCTGGCACATTTTTCCTTTTAAAATTATTTTTATTGAGTGTTATCAGAAAAACAAACAGAAAAGTAGTAAATCAATTGCAATCATACCTTTCCATATTACAAATAATTCTAAATCCAATAAAGGGTAATACGTATAATATTGTAAGACGCAAGTAAGAAAAAAATGAAAAGAAAAAAATTCAAACCTACAGCAATCAAGGTTAAAATTCATATTGTGTGTAGTGTTAAAACCGAACAAGTGGCCTCAGGGGATCGAAACAAGCCCGCCCAGTGATAGTTATCATCGCCACCTAATTAGTCAAATGATGGAAGTGAGCTATAAGTGGGCCCCATGTTTTATCAAAAGAAATGTTTTCGTGACATTATGCTTAATTTTCTCCACATTTAAAAAGCCATTTTTCAAATATGCCTTGTGTTTTTATTAATTTTTGAAAATGCTCTCTCTTAATTGTTTCCTTATTCAACATCTGCTATTATTGTTCGGGATCTATTTTTTTTCCCTGTTCTTTTTCACTTGCATTCTTTCATAGTCGTGCTTCAAACCCAAATTATTTTCTCCCAGTTGTTTGGTGAGTCCGTAATCTCAATTTTGGTCTGTTTTGGAAGTGCAGTACAATTCCGATTTTCCAAAATGTTCAGGACTGGGCTTATGTCAGATAAATGTGTTTTTTTTTCTCAGAGAACTTGTCATTTTTAAAAAAAAAAACAGCCCAGTACCAACAACAAATTACTTGTATCTTTAAAAACAATGTTCAATTCACACCAAAAAAAATATGCTGGCTGCCGCCGACCACCGAGACAAACCCAACGTGGTCACCGATCACCGAGACCACCCAACTGCTGCTGCCAATCCTCGACAAGAACCCACCACAGCCGCTGATCCCCGGGAAGGGGATCAGGCTAGTGGAACACTCACTGGCGAGTTGGCAGGCTCCTGTCTTCCCGGTTAACAGAGCTCCCAACGCCGGATCCTCCCCCAGGCACATGCACACCAGGGAAGTAGGCTGAGTGAAGGATTTGGAGTCGGTGTTGGCATGCCGAGGATAGGAGGGGAGGGGAGGGAATGCCACTGAACTCGAGGTCGCACTCCTGCCCAGGAGGCCGCTCTTTTTGATGATGCCGGGGCAAGGATTGTTCCGACTGCTTGCAGCTGGGAGTCAGTGATGCGCAGTTTGAGAGGGAGAGTTGGAAAGTAAAATCAATGAGGGGGGGTAAAGAAGAAATGGAAAGAGAGAGGGGAGGGAGTTACCTCAAACAAGGACAATGATCATTCTAATTTCATGTCAAGTGAATTTTGTTTTCAACCTGTGAGGTCAGTTTGGCTCCAAAAACTTTTCAAATAAATGAGGATTTCTGATTTGTTTCGGATATCCTCATTCATCCAAACTGTTGGATAAATGAGGATTTCGGAGAATCCAATCTTGGATAACCAGATTTGTACCGTAGTTTGAAGGCCAATGAGGTTAATTCCCGCAGTGAGGGTCATATAACGAGAGAAGATCAAGCAAAATGGGGCCGTGCTCGCTGGAGTTCAATAGAATGGGAGGCAATCTCATTGAAAATGTATTACCAAGGCGGAAATCGATATATTTTTGGACTTTCACATGTTATGAATATCTTGCAAGGAAATTGAAGGCTAAAAATCAGCCATTTTCACTGAATGGTGTAAAGGAGTGAATTGCCTGCTCAGGCTTTTAATTCAAATTCTTTTGTGTTCCAGAAAATTAAACGACTGTCCAGTTGGGAGAACAGGCCCACAACGAAGAACCTGTCCCAATAGACTAGAGATGCAATCTTCATCAATCTAAACCACAGATCTAATCCTTCCCTCCACATCTTTTGTGCTTGACCCCTGAACTGATTTTGTTTTAGTATGTTAGCTTCAATGGTGAACTCAGGATCCTTTTGCAAGCCTTCCAAATGCTTTTGGCTTTTTCTCAACAGACACCTTGGCAAGGTAGGTTCCAGCAGTGGCTACTCACGAGCCTCTGTCTACGTTCTTTTATTCCTCCAATTAAATATGTACCTCAAATATGGAATGAAAAATTAGCTAATCTTTCAAACTCTGAGCTTAATTATACCCATTTGGAAAAATAAGTATTTTTGAAGTGGACACAACAGAGATTTTAATTGCACTAACCTTGTGACAGAAGAGTTGCAAGAGGCTCTCCTATGGGTAATTCTCATGGAGGAGGCAGTGTATTGTGGAAAATATTATTAACAAGACATTACTGCTGCTTTTGGCTCAGAGCATTTAGTGAGGTGATTGGTGTGTGATGCACAACAATGATTCAATGAAGAATTTGTTCCAATATCTGATCATTCAACCTCAAACCGATGAAAATGAAGAGTTTAAGTTGGAATCTCTTTATGTGGGTACACCAATGCTGTTAGTGTAAATTGAAGGGACAATGGTAATTGCAGATATCTTTGCCTAATCACAATCACAGACTGAAGGAAAGAACTGACGTCATGAAATGGTTTGAATGCTCAGCAAGGTATTGTGCGCAGGTCTGCTTGGTATGAGTGACGGAGGGTGCAGTTGGAATAGGATCAACTTAAAAAAACTTTCAGAACAACAAAATGCATCTGGGATCAACCCAACAGGAGGACATGCAGAGCGCACTTCCAACAGTAACAGCTCTTCAGAGCGGAGAGGGCATCTGAAAGCAGAACCAATACACTCCATCCAACAGAAGCAACAGGTTAAATCTTTGAAAGTAGCAAGAAGCAGCTTCCAGAACAAGTAAAAGGCATGTGATCGGGAGGCTCCCAACAAGCCAGGAAGACCAGCATCAATACACAGGAAAGAGGGACTTGTGGTTGAGAACTGGTGAACTGGACATTGACAAAGATGACTAAATGGAGACCTCTATGACTTAAGCCAGGGAAAGTGTGAGGGTCTGAAATCAAAAGAAGAACCACAGGAAGAGACTGCAAAAGTTGAGAGAAAGCTAAAAGCTGTTATGATCACAGAAGCTGGTCTAGATGTAGCCAAAACAGTAACTGAGTCTGATCCATTTGGCAGTTAACAGGTCTCATAATGCTATTTATCTCCATCTTCCCAAACTTAGAACATCATCAACATCATATTGGAATCTGCCTCAATAAAATTTAAAGGTGAGTCATCCCATAAATCATCGAGAAGGAATGCCACATTACTGATAACATTTCATTATAGACGTGACTTCATAATTATGCACTGCAATTGAAAAAAAACTCAAATTATTCACTGAGCATCAGTGTGAGTCAAGAATATTGCTGTCAGGGGCAACCATTTTCCCTCATACTGGCTCTGGGTGTACGAGCAGACAGTTGACTGAAAATCGCTTTCATATTTAGACCACAGTATTTATGCTTTCTAAGTCTTACTTATTAAAAATGTAAAAGAAAAATACCAACTTTAATTGGGTTATGAAAATAGTCTATCTTTAATCTCATGTTGTAGTTTTATTTGACAATATATGAAAATTTACACTGTTAATGGCTTTTACATAACATGCCGAGAACGAGAATTATGGTTCGTGTGATCAACACATCGCTCAACATCAATAGTGGTAGTCAGCTTTAAGGAAAAGATTACTCTGTTGGTATCAGCTACTTCCATTTTACTTTGTAAAGAACATCCCATTGTAGTAGATTCCTGAGAGAGACTAGAATCTTGCATAATAATTCTATTTTAATTAATTTTTTCCTGAAATTGTATTGTGCAAGATTGAATCACTCAATTCATTCAAGAATATTGTTATCAACATAACAAAAGGTAACATAACTCACTTATCACATCAGAGGCTCCTTTTGTTCCTTTTAAACCAAACATCCAAATAGCTTGTTGATGTTTTAGATCAGTGGTTCCCAACCTTTTACTTTCCACTCACATACCACTTCCCTATGCCATAAATGTTCTGTGATTAGTAAGTGATTGCTTCAGGTGGATGTGAGTGGGAAGGGAAGGGTGAGAATCACTGCTCTAGACCCAATTGTTACTGAAATATTTTGCTTGAGAAAAATTGTCATTGGCCCATTACCTTTGGAGTTCTGAAACAGTGCACAGAACGAGTCAATTAGGTACGATTAAAACAGTGGTTTTCTAACTTTTTCTTTCCACCCACATACCACCTTAAGAAAACCCTTATTAATCATAGAACACTTATGGCATAGAGAATATTTAAAGTGGTATGTGAGTGGAAAGTAAAAGGATGGGAACCACTGTTTTCAGATGGTCAAAAAGAAGTGTACTCCTTTGTGAACCTGATTGACTGGGTCAGGTTTACAAATCTGATAATCCTCATTCTGGTTACCATAGCTTATGTACATTTTATGGACCATGCTCTACATGCACAGGTCCCAGAATCTTGCTGCACAATGGAAGCAGCATGTTTATCACCAACCAAGACAGAATAAAATTTATGTAACTCTTCTCCTATGAGGAAATGAGCAAAGATCTAAAATATAGAAGCTATCTACTCAAGCATAACCAAGCGTGAGAGAATTAGACATTACAAATTGACGTTTGGTGACTCTACAAAATTGGATGGCAGTGTAGTTTGCGAGAGAGTGCAGAGTATTTTTGAGAAATGTGGTTATGGTAAATAAATGAATGAGAACATGACAGATAGAATGTAATGTTTAAAAATGTGACACCGTCCACTTTAGTAGAAAAAAAATCAGAAGAGACATAGTTTATAAATGATGAGAGACAGAAAGCTGGGTTCAGAGAGAGGGGGTGTCACTGTAGACCAGGGGTGTCAAACTCAAATTCACGGAGGGCCAAAATTAAAAACTTGGACTAAGTCGAGGGCCGAACTAAATATTTATTGAAAATTTTCAACAACATCTGCATGTTTTCTCTTCTTTCAACATATGTAATGTTAAACTTTAGGATAGAACTTTAGGAGGATAATGTTACAGGTCAGGAGTAGGTAGCTCAAGTTCACCCTTTGCTTGACCTGAGGGAAACCTATTTGGTCCCTGTGGAGATGTAGTCAGCATTCACAGGCTGTGTCCATTTTGGCCTGCATCAGGACTCAGCATTTCCTGCTCACTCCTCAGGCTCTAGGCCTCTATTCACCCTGTACCCACTATCCCTCTACCTGACCAGTCCTTTACCCAACCTCTACTCACCCCTCACTCCACTCGCTCTGCCTCTACCCACCCCATCCTATACACGCCTCTCTCCTCAACCTGTTCCTTCCTCTACCTGTCTCTCACCCTCTAATCACCCCTCCACTACTCGCCCTGCCCCTCCCCTTTTACCTCTTCCCCATCCACCCCTCCTTCTACTCATCCCTCCCTCTAACTGCCCCTCGCACCACCATAACTTCCCCTGCCCATTACTCCTCACCTACACCCTCTGCCCACCCCTGCTTACCCACCCACTCAGGCCCAGCGCGCTGCCGATCAGCCTTTGCGGACAGCCACCATCTCTCTCTTCACGTGCAGGGCCAAATCAGCCGTCCCTGGGGTCCGCGTGGGTGCAAGCGCTGAAGGCCGTGGCGACCGGGAGAAGTGCGCTCGCGCTGTGGAAGGGCCGTCCGGTGCCCGGGGGCCGTGCGCAGCCTGCCATGTCCGTCGCACCGACAGGAAATCACAGGCGCTCGCCCATCCGCCGCACCGCTCGACAGGTGAGAGAAGTGACTGGTTGTGCGGGGAGCCTTCCAACCGGCTTGCCGGCTGATGACATCGACAGACTTCTCGTGTTACAATTTCTCGTGTTACAATGGGGAAGGATGTGCAATGAAGGGGGAGGATGGTGGGGGTGACATTACCAAAAAACAGCATCGGCTCTCGCTGCAGGGCGGGCCACCTCTAATACACTTTTGAAATGATCTTGCGGGCCAAATATAATTTTGGCCCGCGGGCCAGAGTTTGACATGTGTGCTGTAGACTAATCACTGGGAGTTCATGTGAAATAACAGCAAGCAACTTGGAACGCAAATAGTATGCAGACCTTTGTTGCAAGAGAGTAGATCAAAGTGAAAAAGTGTTACACTGCAATTCTCTACATTCTTGCTGAGATTGCTTCTAAAATATAGTGTGCATGACAGGCCTCCCTACCTACTGCAGTGGAGAGAGTGAAAATGTTCACCCACTTTTTCTCCTGGGTTGAGATTTTCCACATCTGGGTCCTTACTCTCCAGAATTAAGAAGAACGAGAAGCGATCTCATTGAAGCACAAAAATTTATTTCAGAATGTGTCAAAGGTAGATCAAGGGATGAGGTGACCAAAGGTGGCAATCTCAAACCCAAGGGTCAGCCATATAGGGCAAAGGTGGGAAGACATTGTTCATGTGGAAAACATTGAAATTTTATTCCCAATGGTTATGGAGGCTCAGTTGCTGATGGAGATACTGATATAAAGGAATCAAGAGTCATGGGGATAAATTCAACAAAGAGGTGGTGGTAAGAGATCCCTGATTCCTTTATTAATGTGAAGCAGGAATAAAAAGTGAATAGCCTACTCCTGAATTCTCACTCACTTCTTTAGTTTGAAAGAGATGTTTATCCCACCCACCTTGAAACAAGCAAAAGGTAGCTCCAGGCCCTCATGACCGAGTCTCCAGAAAGATGAACTGCACTGAAATTTTAGTCCTTCAATTCATTTAAAAAGCTTATCTGGATATTTCCAGGACTGATAAGATTCATTGGTTTTGAACATGGAGTCTCTCACTTCTGCACGGTAATTTGACTGCTGTATTATTACCTAGTCACTGCATGGATCTGCATTGTGGACGTTGCAACCTGCAGTTTTGACGTCTGCTGTGACTGTGCACAGCTGAAAACCCAATGCACTGAAGTAAGACCATCTGTTATTGAAGGACAGTGCAGCTAGAAGAATGACAAAATCATTATCAGGAAAGTACGGAATTATGTAGGACAAATGCTCTTTGTTTTAAAACCAAACCCTCAAACACAATAAACCTTTATCATCAGGTATGAAGCTCAACTATCATGTACCAATGTTTACTAAAATCAAAGGATTAGATATTGACTTCTCACTTCCACAAGAATGGATCATTCAGCTTTATTTCAGATGTAAATGAAAATCAAGACTCTGCGGTCACCAGAAATCTGAGTTCAGTTTCAGCTGCATTTCAGGATTGAGGAGAATAAGTAATTGCCCTTTGACCTCTGGTCCCTGGGCAGTTCAAAGCATTGTCATGGAGAAAGTCTAGTTAAAGTTAGTGAAGTTATCATATAAACATGGAGCATTTTTGAAACCTGACATAAAAAAAACAACTAATTGAAATGCTTAGTGAGTTGGGCAATATTTTCCTGTGAGCCACTGTTTCTGCTGCAGGATTCTTCAGGACAGAAAGAGTTTCATACACATTTATTGACTCGTGTCCTTCACAGATGTTACCTGAACTACTCACATTCATCTATATTTATTGAAAAGATTTCAAACGGGTGCCAAATTGGTAAGTGAACTTGATCACATCGCAAGGATAAGAAATGATGCGTAGCAAGATGCTTTCCACTTGAACAGGAACAGGTATACTGTCTTTGAAATTTATTATACAAGAACTGGTTATATTTAATCACAAAGTAAACTCAGTTTAGCTTTTCATTTAACACATGCTGCTCCTGTCCTTGGAATGTTCGAGTGCATTACAAAATCCATGGAAATGTGAAGTGCATCAAATCTCACCTGCACCAACTGGAAGCGTTATGTACCATCCTAATGTTAATTTAATCCTTCCGATCTATTGCTTAAATTCCACACTATTCAAATTAGATTTCTGCTGTTTACAAAAATGGGTTCTAACTTCACTGAATGAAGGCCCTGCTTGGAATTTAAAAAATACCCTCTCCCCCCCCACCCCCACTCCACCACAACCCATTTCTAACTGTTTGAAAGCATTACAGGACTGCTAGTGGCTATTTGTTTAGGTACCTCTACATGTTCTGTGAAATTTCTGACCAAACGACCTTAATATTACTGAAGCCACTTGAAACCTCCTGTTGTTTTTGTTGTCTGACAAACACGCCAGGTTGGGAAATACAGCTGTAGACCAACTAGGGTTAGCTGGGCAAACAATGCTGAATCTGCCGTGTGAATCACTGTAATTCATCTTTTCAATTATTACTATTTATATTTTTCTTTCAGAAAACCAAACTAACTACATTGTGGGGCATTACAATTGCAGTACATGGGATAGATTTATGGACAGTCATGAAATTATACACTACTCACAACGCTTGGCTAATCTTGTACCAGCACACCAGGGGACCACAGCTAGTGTGAGGAAATGTAGAAGAAGATGGCAGGAGCAACATCGGACATACCTAACAAGGAAACTTAACAAGATACACAGGTATACCCCGGTTTATGAAAGTGGAGCATTCCTATGAAACCTTCCGTAAGCCGAAATGGCGTAAAGCGAAGACCCATTCACCACTATTGAAGGCTATTTTCGTGAAAGCAAAAACCCATTCAGATTTCTTTTGGATGGTGAACAGAGGTTTCTTCGTAAAAGTGAATTTGCGTAAAGCCAGTATTCGTAAAGCGGGCTACCCCTGGATAGAAGTCAACAATTTTGTAACCAACAGATGAAACCCCCTATACTGCCTCATGCAGTTATGAACAGAGATGAATATTAAACAGTTAGTGGTGGAGAAGGCTCCTGTGGGAGCTCAGACCCAGAGCGAGAAAGCCAGAAAAAGTGCTAATCATCTCCTCCTGGGGTGTCAACCATCATGGAGTAAACATTTTGTTAGATCAATTCACCGAGTGCTAACATTTCTTAACATCACGCAAACTGGATGCACCAAGCACTGGACACACAAGGACACACTCCCACATCTTCCTCGGTTACATTTCTTCCCCGCTCTGCCTCCTATAAGGGTTCCATTCCATTCTCCATCACTGTTGCATCTCATCTGATGATATGTTCCATGCTATTTGTTCTGTCAACTCAGCTATACCGTCTCCTATCTTATAGTTGGCGGGAGGCACAGTTGTCTTATTTTACACACTAAAACACTTGCATCCTATCCTCTCTCGGAACAAGAATAATCTGTGACCCTAAAGACTCCTTACACAACAATTTGCACGTACTGCTTCTAATATACTGTACCATGTTAGGTATTCCTAACATGGCCTCTTCCAAATGGAGGAAATCGAATGCAGATTGGGTAACCACTTTGCAGATCACAAACCTGTCCCTCCACTTCCAAGCTGCTTGATTTGAATTCTCTGTTTCACTTGCAAAGTTTAATTTAAAAAAATAACTTAGAGATACACCAATGGTAACAGGGGCTTCCGGCCCAGCAGGCTAAAGACACCCATGTGACCAATGATCCTGTATGAGGAAACCAGAGGAACCTCACAAGCCAATGGGGAGAACGTACAAACTCCTTTCAGACAGCGCCGAATTTGAACCTGGATTGCTGGCTGTGTGATAGTGTTGCACTAACCAGTAGGCTAACTGTGCTGCCCTTCAGCCTACAACCTTCAGCCTCATAGATGTGCCCATCATCCTTGGCCAGTCAAATGAGGTCACTGGAGTGAAACACGAAAGTCTGCAGACATGGTGACTGTAGTAAAATCACACAGAAATGCTGGAGGAACTCAGCATCCATAGGATGGAGCGAAATATTACCGACGATTCGGGTCTGAGTCCTTCTTCAAGGTGTATGTGAAAAACAGTTGGGCATCTGGATAAAGATTGGAGAGAGAAAGGAGGAAGAATAAGAGGGGGAGACCAGACCAAAAAGCCAAATGGTGGATATGATAAGAGGAAAGGTGAGAAAGAAAAATGTGGTAACTGAACTGGTTTTTTCCCCACAGATGTTTCCCAGGGTAGGTTCACTTGCTGCATGATGAACTGAACCCTAATGTGCTATATACTCCCCTCCTTTAACTTTAATTGGAACGACACAATACAGGCCCCTGAGTTAAATCAATGCAGACGGCACAGTGAAGATATTTTGGTGACCAACTGCAACTTATTTCTTGCAATATATTTAATGGGAATAGATCATCTGTATGTCAGGATTCTGGCAACATTCCCAGGGCTTGTAAAATTGGTTCTCTTTGGCTCCAATTTAAGAATGGTTGGCTTGTACTTTTCAACTTGTTATCTGTTCCTTTCAATAGTCATTGGAGACTTGAGAATAATATCCAAAAATGCATGTGTGTAAGACTGAGTCAGAGAACATTTTCAAGATATTGTTGTCATATCGGTGCTGCGCAATTGCTCAGCAAAAGGAGGTGTAAGGCACTCTTTCCGTCCGATAGGCTACAAGTCATCCTTGGGCAAGGTGAAGAACCTGTTCAGCCTCCCAATCAGCATCATGCAAAGCCATGGATTGCAGAAGGTGCATGGGCTTTACAAGCAGATTCTACAAATTGGAATTTAGGGTTGTAAAACTAAAAATGCTGGGCAGATGAATCTGCTGATCAAAGGCAAGGGTGACCCGTCCAGTATGGACACTGCAACTGAAGAAGACAACAGGAAACCACTTCAGTTGCCAATTTTACAATTTTTTCCCTTATATAATCATGAACTCAACATCGACTACAGTTGGATAGATTTTTAACATGGCAAGGGAATTAAGGAATATGGGGAAAAGGCAGGTAGGTGGAGTTGAGCCTATAATCAGATCAGCCATGATCACATTGACTGGCGAGGCAGGCTCGACAGGCTGGATGGCCGACTCCTCCTATTTCTTATGTTCTTATTTAAACTTATTTCCACCAAGGACAAAAGCAGCAGACCTGGGGTTAAAAAATGAACAGCATGCATCAAAATCAAGAGTTCCACACTTCTCACCTGAAACCTAATGAACTAACTGCCTTTACCCACCACCAAGCTCCTTGCTTCCATTTGCCCATGCAGTCATTGCCTAATGCCTATTGTAAGGTAAAAACATCATGAGATGGGACCGGAGAAGGAGTCACCCAGTACTAAGGAGTAACAGAATGCAGATGTGACCTTGTACACTCAAGATAAGCTTTGCACTAACAAGAATGATGTGCAGCAGGCTAACAGAGAAGGATAGCAACAGTTTATTCATTGGACAGTGTAATGGTATGATAATTTACTAAGTACGTATCCTGAGGTATAAAAAAAACACCACTTGCTGATAACGGCAGAATGCGCCTTCTCCAACTAACACTGTTAGTTGCAAGTGTTACAATCCGGCAATAAAGAACAAAGAACCTTGATTTTGACTCAGTCTGGTGTTTGACTCACTCATTCATGAACAAAGCAGACCTAACACTACCCACTTTTAAAATGGTGGTGTCCTACACAAAAAAATTACATCACAGTTGCTGCAGAAGTGTGCAGATGAATTTGTTTTCCTTGTATAACAGCTACCAATAGAAGGATGAATATTTGCTTATCAAAATTCAATTCTTCTGCCAAGTATCCTACAGTCTTTAACCTCATGAATCTATGTCATTCTGCAATAGGAAACCATTCTCCTTTCCTGACACTGCATAATTTATAAAATCAGGTGACTGTGATAAAAATACCAATGAAGAAATCATGTGGTTGGTGTAATGTTAGATCTGTTATACAGGATCAAAGACTCATTTTGAGATCAGGAGGCAAACTTTTGCCCCAAAGAACTTCTATTCATTAAAGTGCCATTTCCTAATTTTACACCCATTGCTCTGCAAATTTATTTTGTTCAAGAGCCTATTCAACTTTCTTTTGAAATCATTGATTATTATAATTTCCACCTGCAGAGAAATTCAGGACATTAAAACGCACCAAGGAAAACATGTTCTTCCTCACATCGCACACAACGGTGGCATGGTTAGTGCATCGCTGTTACTGCGCCAGCGATTGGGACTGGGGTTCCGGATCCCACGCTGTCTGTAAGGTGTTTGTAAATTCTCCCCATGTTTGCTGGGTTTTCCCTAGGGATCCAGTTTCTTCTCACCTTTCAAAACGTATCAGGGGTTGTAAGTCAATTGGGTATAAATTCGGAGGCCTGGGCTCATATACCGTGCTATATGTCTAAATTTAAATTTAAACTCTTGGCAACACTTTTAAGTCCATATCCACTTGTTCCTGGACTGGGAACCACTTATTTAAAATGCCTACTTTTTCCAACCCTGTGATAATCTTGCATTCCTTTTTAAATCCCTTTGGTCCAAGAACAACCTCAGGGCTCATGCCCAAAACGACACCTGCCTTTTTCTTCCTGTGGATGATGTGTGAGCTGCTGCATTTCCCCAGCGCTTTTGTGTACTCCACTCAGCCTCTTCACAATAGCTGTGGTTCCCTCATCCCTGGAAACATTCTGGCAAGTCTCCTCAGCACAAATAACTACATATCCTTTCTGAATTGGATGCAATACTCTAGTCGCGAGGCATAACCAGATCTTAATAAAGGATCAGCATTTGTCCTTTCTTTTGTACTCAATAGCTCAACCGATGAAACCTAGGCACCCAAGTTTGGCTAACTGCTCCCCCACTATGTACCTTTACCAACAAAGACCAAAGCATTGGGATCCTTAGGTCCTTCTGCTCTCACACATGATCTGAGAACTGGGCTGCTGTCCATATTTTCCTCTCCCCTTTCTTCCTACCTTGAAGAATCACCTCACACTGTTCTATATCAAATTCTGTTTGACATTGACCTACAACTGACCCATGTATTGTTGCAGTCAATTGTTCACCATACTTCCAGGTTTTGAACAGTCAGAAAATTTTTGTCTGTTATTTATGTACCTAAAAAAGTGCTTTGAGAACTGTCACTTGAAATCTATCATTCTCTCGTGCAATTCACTGTTTACCCTAAAGCCATTTTTAAATCTAAGTTTATAGTAACCCTTTTATACCATAGCCTTAGTATTGTTATCTATCTGTTTATGTGGTACTTTTTCAAATTAATTCTTATAATCATAGAGGCAACCTCTACTGCCTTCCTTTCATCACCTTTCTTTGCTACTTCATCAAAATATTCATTCCAAAACAATGGAACTTTGACAAATTATCTTATCTTTTAAGGGGAGACATGGTGTGGTTTTTCTCCGGGGACTCTGGTTTCCTCCCACCCTTCAAAAATGCACTGGGGTGTAGGTTAATGGAGTGTAATTGAGTGGCACAGACTCGTGGGGGAAAATTGGCCTGCTACCGTGCTGTATGTATAAATTTAAAATATAAATATTTTTTAAAATCTGCACTGATTGGGGTCTGGAGGTGAGGAAATCTAGGATCCAATTACACAGTGGGGTATTGAGGCCCACTGTGGACTTTGCCTAATAGCTTTGAGGGAATGCCAAATGGTAGTCATCAAAGAGCATCTTTTGCTGTCCAGGTGTTCCAGGGCTTTGTGTCAAGCCAATGGGACGTCATCTACCGTAGACAAGTTGCTGTGGTAGGCAAATTGGAACAGATCCATGTTGCCACTCAGACGGGAGCTGATATGCTTCAACACCAGCCTCTCGAAACAATTCATCACTGTGGATGCGAGTGCCCCTGGTCGGTTGTCATTTCTCAACCTGATTTTCAATTGTAGAATTCATCTGATATTGAATCATTGAATTTGTACAGCTCAGGAGGAGATGCTTTGTTTAGGGCTGGCTCTCCACTGGAACAAATCTCCAGTTTTAGCAACCAGCATTCCACCCCCCCCCCCACCCCCCCACATGCACACACACACATCCTTTCAACGTTTTTCTCCATCAGAGGTAATATTTATCCAATTCCCTCTTATAGGACACAATAGAATCATTCTCCATTACTTCTGAAGCAGTGCATTCCAAATTCTAACATCATGTGGTATTTGAAAAATACTGTGTTTCCTTATGCAACACTTCTTTATCAATTTTTTTTTGAAAAAAGTATCAGGATGCATAGATACATTCAGGTAAAGATAAAATAGAAATACAAATGATAAACAACGGTAAACAAGATACGTATGATCCACGTAACAAAAAGCCGATTATTGCTAATCTGATTTCTAACACCAACCTGAGTGTTTACTGACAAAGTCAGGTTTCAACTACAAATTTCTATACTAATAGGTTCAAAATAAAAAGGAAAGAAAAAATAATAAAAATGACCAAAAATAATTGATCAATCAATTTTGAAAATAGTTGAACCCCAAAATAATTCAACAGTGACTAACCCCACCGATATATTTACTATTCGTAGTTGTTGAACATCTAATTTTCTCTTGAGAAATGGATGCCATCAGATCCTTATAACTCTTAATTCTTATTCCTGTTATTTTATCTGGCAATTCTAACTCTTGACCCCTCTACCATCAGGGACAGCTACTATGTTCCACTTTGTCCATGACCTCCATCATTTTATATTCTTCTTTCAAATCTCCCATCAGCCTTCTCCAAAGGAAAACATTCCTAGCCTTTAATCCTTCCTTGTACATCAATGTATTCCCTAATCTCAAGAACTATGCCTGTGAACCTCCCATAGATCATCTCCCTTTAATGCAGTGTTCTACTTCTCTACTTTTATATTCTATTGATAGAGCTCAGAACTGTGTTAAGCCTGATTAACCACTTTTTCAACCTGCCCTGCCACTTTCAACACACATAACTCCAGGTTACTCTGCTCCGACATACTATTTCTTCCTTTATTCTACTTTGCCTTCCTTCTTTCTGCCAAAATGCATTGCCTCATATTTCTCCACTTCAAACTTCAGCCAAGGTCTGCCTGTGCATTCTGCCTGTTTTAAATCTTGCCCCAATTTATCACTATAGAGTTTGTAATTCCCAGCATCGCCAAGTATTGTGTCATCTGAACTTTTAAAAATTGTGGTTTGCGCCCCAATCTAGGTCACTAATATAGATTGAACCAAAGCAATGACCTCAACATCAATCCTTGGAGAACACTGCTATTCATCTTCCAGTCTGAATAAAAACAATACACCACAATTCTCTTTTTTGTTAATTTTGTGGCCATGGTATAAATGCCCCTTTTAAGCCATGTGTTTTAAGTTGTTTAAACATACTTCTCACATCCTCCATTTTTGTTTTGTCATATTTTCCATCTCCCCAAGAAAGCCTGGGTGTGTTTCTTCTTTTCCCTCATGATGGAATGTACTTTGTCTCTACAAAGTACACTTTTGGAGATGTGGAGATGAAATAACTCAACAAATAGAACTCATTGCCTGTTGATCTTTGGTTCCATTTGACCTTGGCTAAATCCCCATCATTCCATTGAAGGTGGATCTCTTCTAATTAAGAATTTCTACTTCATATTGTTCCTTGTCTTCCTCAACAGTGACTAACCCCACCAATACTTTTACCACTTTTTATACATCAGTCCCCTGCACCAGATCCAGGAAACCCCCGTCATGGATGGGCCAAGAATATAGTGTTCAAGGAAGCTCTCCCAAACACTTTTCAGTCATTCTTTTATTCCTTAATTGTAACATTTTCCCCAATGAATATTTGTGTAATTGACGTCCCCATCTCATCATTCTAGTTCTTTCATAACTCTGCAAATTTCCCTTCCATCTCTCGCTTCCTATTTGGACATGGTCATGCTTTTCATTTTATCAAATGCTTTCTGGTCTTATTCCCTCGAAGGCTTCTGTTCTTTCCATCTCCACCATATCTTCCCATGTTTCTTTCGATACCATTAATATTAAGCACCCAATCCTTACTATTTTCTCATTATTCCCAGACATCATTTATTCCTGCAAGAAACTCAGCAACCTTATTCATCACACTTGTTGCATTTACATTTGTGCATTCTAAATTGTCCTTGGATGTCTCTTGATATTCTTTACCTTCTTCTCTCTCATTTGACAGACTTCCTTTTCTGGTACCATCCAACACATTCAGTCCTTTATCCACTTAATTCATTTTCTACTTCAAGATGCTGGTGTCATCACTCAGCAATTGAGTTTAATCCACCTTAACAACGTTTGTTGAACATCTCCTCCACGTGGGTCATAGACATGAGCACTGTCAAAGTGCAACCTATCCCTTGCTCTATTGGTTTTCAATATTGATAGATCAAAATGCACCTCTTCTCGATTTGTGGTGACTTCTCACTCTTCACCTTTCCTTGACCTTGGCATCATCTTATTTAAATGTACCTCTGCTCTCTGCTTCAATTGCTCCTCATGGCAATAAGTCCAAGCGGCTCTGAGTAAAGGAAGTCCTTGATTATATGTTGGTGAGTATATTTATGACTACGCCCCCCCCCCCCACAAAAAAAACCCTTTGGGCTCAGCCAAGACGTACCAATCTTAACAAATCCATTTCATAATTTTTAAAATCCTTCACTTTTCCCTTCAGTGTTCCCCTTTGCCCATCGACCCAATCTGTCCTGAAAGCTTGATAGTTTCACTTCTATTTAACATATACATTTTTTTCTCATTTGGTCATTGGTTTCGTACTTTTTTTTTAGGGCTGAAAACTGCAGTGTCTGCCAAGGTTTTATAGAAATTTAGGCCCTCACTTTTGGTATTTAACTCAGCAATGCCCGAACCTCACTACTTTGTTTCGATTTTGCGGACTTGCCCATTTTTTGTTGTCACTTCTAAATGATTTATGTATCTCTACCATTAAAAGCTCCTCCTCCAGTAATTGTTCATTCTAATTAATATCTCACCTTTGTCCAATCAAATCAAAACACCTTACACTTTGCTACAATCAATTTCATTTCCTTCTTATCTGCTCACTATAAGAATCTATTTTCTGCACATCATTTTTATTTTATGGTGCAACCATCCACATTATTAACTAAACCCTCAGTTCCTATCTTCCATAAATGTTACCACCAGCCCTCGAACTCCAAACATAGTGATATTTTCATTTTTTACTTGTGCTTGAGAACTAGTCCACACTGGGAAGGTCAGCTTTTAAGGCCCTTCCATAATTGTCCTTGAGGTGGTGGTGGTGAGCTGGCTTTTTGAATCACTGCAGTCCTTCTTGTTGTTTGACAAGGATGCAGGTACGACAAGATAATTCCTTGCCAGGGCAATGCACAATTTGGAGGAGCATGTGGGTGGTGATGTTCCCGATCAGCCGTTGTCCTTGTTCATCATGGTGGCAGAGGCTGTGGGAATGCAAGATACCGTCAAGGTTGCCTCAGCCAGTAAGTACAGGACATTTTAAAGATGGCCATTCTTGCAGTCGCCGCATGCCGGTGGTGAATGGAATGAGTGTTTACGGTGCTTGATGGGATGTCAATTAAGGAAGATAGTGCCAAGTTTCCTGAGAGTGAAGAATATTCCATATCACTTCCTACTTGTGGCTTGAAAGCCTTTGGGGTGTCAAGAGAATTATCAGCCACAGGATAGCCTCAGCCCAATCAACTTTTGAAGCCATGGTATATATGTGGCATCACAGACACCAGATCACTCTTTTCAAACCATCTACGAGAGGCAGTGTCTTAAGAAAGCAGCCTCTATCCTCAAGGTCCCCCACCACCCTGGCCATGCCCTCTTCCCCCTCCTATCTGTGGAATTCAACTCTTTGAATGGGTCAATAATGCACTGATGTCTGCAGCTAAATGATCCGAGTGAAACAGGCCTTGTATTATTGTCGGTGATGGCTTTCATTACTTTGTTGGTGACTGAGAGTATTTGATGGTGAGCTGCAGGATTGGATTTGTCCTATGATTTGTGAACTGGACATACCCAGGTAGTTTCGACGTGACAGTATGATGGAGTAGCGGGTAACTGTGCTTCTTCAAGGCTCCAGTGGATTCAATCTTCATCTCTGGTGCTGTTTATCTGGAGTTTTCACATCCTTCCTGCATCCGTGGATTTTGGTACTGGCTAGAAGGTTAATTGTTGACTTTAAATGATCCCCTGTGTTGGTGAGGGGTTGGACTCCTGTGAGAGTTAATCAAAGGAAAATAAGTGGGGAATGAGGTTGAAAGATTGATCCAAGGGATGACAGCATCAAGAGAAAATATAACTGTGATTGTAAGGTAGATGCCAGCGTTGTACCTACATATTGTACCAGCATTGTAGAGACATTGCTAGTTCTGGGGCTGAAAAGTCTTCAGTACAAGAGCTGAGATATTGTCAAGCCACCCCTCTTCCTCCAGTGTATTCAGCGGTTCACTCATTTCTTGATATTATGTGGAGTGAATTGACATGGTTGTAGACTGGTTTCTGCAATGGTGAAGATCTCAGCAGGAAGCCAAGATGAGTAATTCATTCTGCATTCCCTTCTGCACTCTTCATTAAACTCCGTTTGTTCCCCTGGCTAAATAGTAATGATAGTGTGAGGAAAATGCCAAGCCAGAAAGTTACATGGTCTTCATGGTTATATTCTCTGTCTACCCATTTACCACATTTGTCATCCTATACAAAACAATGGAAGATATTCTTGGAGTGAAGACCAACAGGTACATGTGCTATAAGCAAACTGGTCAATTAGGCTGTACTCCTGGATCACTAGTCTGGGAATTTAACTGATACATTACCACCATCCCCACACAAATCTCTTGAAATGGTGCAAGAGTAACAACCTGAGTCTCAACGTTGACAAGACGAAGGAGATGATTGTGGATTTCAGGAGGACGAGGAGCAATCACCTTCCACTACACCACTCTGTAGTTGAGAGAATGTCACTTAACTAGTGACCTATCTCAGACCTTCAACATCTCCTCACAACAATGAATGCAGTTCCTGAGAAGACTGAAGTGGACAAGGCTACCAGTCACCATTATGCCAGCCTTCTATAGGAGCTCTATTGAGACCATCCTGGCCAGCTGCATCACAGTGTGGTTCGGTTGCTGCAGAGAGGTGAATTGAGGTTAATGCACAGAACCAAAAGAGTGGCAGAGTGGATCACGGGAGTCTCCCACCCAATAGATGTAATCTACCGGGATCTAAAAAGGGTGTGCAAAATCATTGAGGACCTCTTCCACCCTGCGTGCAGCATCTTTCAGCTGCTCTCATTGGGGAGAGATCCAGGTCCCAACAGGCTGAGGAGCAGCTTCTTCCCACGGGCAGCGAGAATGCTGAATGACCAAAAGAACTGCTCACTCTCACCGTCCAAGACTTTCATACGGAAAAAAAAACTTTAATGATATTGACACAGTATTTGTCCTGTGTATTGTGTCTGGTTGTACGTTTGCATGATTTGCACTGAGGACTGGAGAACGCTGTTTCGTCAGGTTGTACTCGTACAATCAGATGACAATAAACTTGACTTGACAACTGTCTGTTCCAGTGCCAGTGAGAGTATGACAAGAAGAAATGAGCAGGTAAAAAGCAGGGTACAGGGTGAAGACTATTACAGTAATGGGAGAATAAGCATTTCAACACAAGGATAGTCATTTTAAATATGGTATTAGCAAAGACAGGTCTGAGGAAGAGAAACAAAAACAAAGAAACAAAAGCAGTCCAATCAATAATATCATGGCCAATCTCTATCTCAGTACCATATTCAGTTCTCTCCCCAGAGCAGCAGCAATTACCAAAGACCCTCACCACCCAGCACACATTCTGTTCTCATGGTTCCCATCAGGAAAGAGGTCTAGGTGCCACAAGACCCACACCACCAGCTACCCCTCCACCATCAGACTCCTCAATGACAAACTCAATCGGGGACTCATTTAAGGACTCTTATTTGTGCACTTTATTGATTTTCTTTTTGTGGTCTCTGTATTGCAGTTTGTTTACGTTGTGTACTGTTTATTTTTTGCACGACCAGTTAGTTCTGTTGCGCCTGCAGGAAAAAGGAATCTCATGGCTGTGTGATGTCACGTATGTACTCTGACAATAAATCTGAAATCTAATGCCCTTTGCATCTAGAAATTTATCATTCTAATTCTTAAATATAATCATGAACTTGACCACTGCAGCTCCCTGCGCAGTTCACTATCTGTTGAGTGAAGAAATTTCTCCTCATCTCAGACCCACCAGGAAAACATCCTGATCTCTCTAGAGCAGTTAGATTTTTGTGAGTTATTGGCTCTACTGTATAAAACCGTAGTCAACGTAATGTCTTCTCACAGGGCAGCCCTGTCACTGCATCAATCAGCGTGGTAAATTCTGTTGTAGAGTTCATGGAGAGCAGAGAATGGGAAATTCATCAAGAGACAATGGGCCATTTGGTCAGGAAGTGGCAATAGTATGCACAATACACCACATTGCCTGAGAAACTAAGCAGGACATGCAAGGTCCATAGGAAGCAAAGGGATACAACCAACCTTTTGGGCCCTAGCCCCTTCATCCAAAAAATGGGTAGGACTCTGAATAAAAAGTTGGGGGGTGAGTAGGGAAGAAGGGGCAGCGGGAGGAGTAGAAATTAACAGGCCATAGGTGGGAGAGAAAAAAAGCAGCTGTTTTGCGTGACAGATCGGATGAGGTAGGAGCAGTGATGACTTTTTACAGTGGCTGATGTAGGCAATCTTTTGTTGAAGCCAAGAGAATGGAGAGAAGATTAATTTATATTGATGAGCAATGCTTCAGGATGGATTATGGAGGAGAAATAAGGTTAGCGATAAGAGAACACAGACTTCTTAAAAAAAAATGTTCTTTTATTTGAATTGGGAAACTTGAGACTTTACTGGATGGCCTACAAAGTCAAAAAACAAGGAGGGAAGAGAATAGTTAATAGAGCTGGAACCAGACATCCTCAGCAATGATATCAAAGCTCATCCAATGTCCAATGCTGATGTCACCATGGAGCAACATACAAGAGAGCAATGAGGTTAGTACCAAGAAGCTGCATTTACAAATGAACATTTGACAGGAATCAGTCAGGATGGGAAAGCTGAGAGGTGAAACTGTAGATTTTCTAATTGATTTCTTTTTATTATTGAACAGAAACTGCTGGGCAAAAGTATGCAGTAATCAATTTAGCATCCATCCAATTTACGACTCGGCGGATTTTTTTCCGTGCAGCAGCGTGTCTGCCAGTTTGCAGTTAATCACTTTAGCATTAGACCTTGATGATGTCACTTGAACATGCACTCATTTTTCCAGTATATATACATTAAGTGTTGAGTCATTTACTGGCCCACAACTCTGCATAATAAGACATTAGAGGCTACCTCTGTATTTTTCTTTTTTCCTTCTCCTATTGCCATTCAGCTAGATAGAAAGCTTCATGCTATGTGAAATGGCAAAGGCTTTTTGGGTCTGATGCAAATTTGCAAGATTGTTACTTCCTTTTATCTTTTTATGGTGTAAAGAGGAGGGTGAAAAGTGCCAGTAGCTAGTTCAGAGCCAGCTACCGCCACACGCCCGTATTTTCCAGAAATGTTTACCACGTGCACCTCATTAAAAAAATCAGTTTACTCTATTGGTTATTTAGCCTCGAGGGCAGCAATCAGTCAGATGCAGACTTCTGCTGTCTCCTTGAAAGGCACATTCAACTGGTATGTATCAGTGCTCTATAATTACCAAGGCTTGCAACAGATGATAATGTACACTCATCCAAGCTGACACTATGGGTGTTCTAGGGTTACCTAAAGTACGAGGAAGCCATTTCTTTCCAAGGCATGTCAAACTGCATTCCTTCCATTCCCCATCAAACAGGAGATGGGAATAGTTTGGAGTTCCATTGCATGGTTCCAAACAGTTGTCTATCTCTATGTTTATTTTGCTAACCACCAGGTGCAGTATCTTTGCGAACTATACAGCCTTCGAAAAGATTAAAGCAATGGTTCTCAATCTTTTTCTTTCCACTCACATACCAATTTAAATATTTCCTGTGCTACAGGTGCTCTGTGATTAGTAAGGGATTGCTTAAGGTGGTATGTGGGTGAAAAGAAAAAGTTTGAAAACCACTGTTTTAATCATACCTAATTGACTCATTATGTGCATGGTTTCATAACTTCAAAGGAAATGGGCCCAATGACAATTTTTCTCAAGCAAAATAATTCAGTAACAGTTGGGTCTAGAGCAGTGGTTCTCAACCTTCCCTTCCCACACACATACCACCTTAAGCAACTAATCACAGAGCATTGATGGCATAGGGTTTACTTAAAGTAAAAAGGTTGAGAACCACTGGATTAAAGTTTACCCTAAACATCAGGAACCCTTATCATTATAACTGATATTTGTTTATCTTTGGAAGATTGCAATAAGATTGAAGCTATAACTTTTCCTCCTTAATCCAGGCTCGACATCATTACCATAGCTTTATTCTCATATTGAAGCAGGTAATTTACAATCCAGCATTACATTTGGCCTTAAATTTCCCACCTTTTTGCTATCACAGAGATTTCCTACTTTCAACTATGGGATCTGCTTGTATTATCTGGTACAGAAAGTTGCCCCATGCTTTGAATCCCACATTCTGAGCCATTTCAATCTTGCAACTCTTTTAACATCCTCCTCCACACATGAAAGTCTCCTCACCCACAAATCTGTTTACGTACCATTCCCACTTGGCACCTAATGTCACTGTTTAAGTTGAAGTAAAAAGTCACATTTTAATTGTTCATATTTTTGTGCCAATTTTCCCAAGATGCCTTGAATTTGGATAGTACCTCCCAACCCACAATTCTCTCTCACCTTCTGTACTCTCCCCATTCTCATCCCACAGCCAGCCCTGCCCTCTCATCTTGCTTCTAAAAATTCCTGAGAAGAGATCTTGGAAATTTTACATTCTGCTAACACTACGATAAAAAGGTCACTGATATTCTAAATTTGTCTTGCAGGATTTGATAAGCTTCATTTGGCACCAAACAAGTCAACGGTTACATCCACAGGGCTTTGTAGACGTGCTTGACACCAGACATGATATTACTCCATGTACATTAGATGACAGCATTCCTTCTTTATTTGCCAAGCTAATTTATCCATTTTTCTTCAAGAATGAATACTGAGCTGAACTTGAAAGCTAAGTGATGTTGACACTAGCTGCATATCATAAATGGTACTGAGGCATGTTGCTATGGCAAATGATTGTCTACAGTCTTTTGAGGCATTGATCCTGATATAGTAGAGTGCTGAATCCCCAACCAGAACTATGCAACTCCCTTAATGAATATATTCTAGATTTTCTCATGATTTTACAGCCTCAAGTTGTAAAAGTGCGGCATATATGGGGACATCCATCACTTTCAACTCTTGTGCAGATCAATGATATCAACTGAGATGCTGGGGGGAATCCTTGGTCAGCATATAATCACAAGCAGATGTCGGCAAAAGTACGACTATGAGGCAAATACAATGCACACAAAGAAACGTAGGTTTGAACAAACTCCAAAATTTGATGCATGCCTGTAGCATAGTAGCTTTCATAATAAACCATAATCAAATGGTGTCCAGATCCCACAAAGCAGAAAAAACACTAGTCAGAATCTGCTCCTCACTGTGGATTGGCTTCCTTGTCAATCTTGAAAGCCATTTCTCATGGCAATCACCTTACTTTAGACAATAACACAATGCAAGGTCATTGGCATGTCAACAATAACTCTGATTAGTCTTTAATTTATTAATGAACAATCAGGAGGAAGCAAACCCTCTATTGGCTGTGCGCAGATACCAAATATCAAAGCAGTCAAACATCAAGGAGCTGCAGCACCTGAGAGTTGAAAACTACGCAGTGCAATCCAGTGTTGTTGCCTCCCCATTTCAAGTAGCTTACAGGTATAGTATTACCATTGGAAATGTTCTCACTGGCAACGCAGTGTTGAAGAAATAATTTTACTGAATAAAACAACCAAATATTTACATTTTAAAAACATTTTGTTAAGATTTTAAGAGATGATTAGTCTCAAGGCACAGGGATCCAAAATTCATGGTGCTAAAGAAGAAGGAAACAGTTTATCTGAGGCCTGTTCTCTTGTGATGAGAGTAATTTAAGTCAACTTGTAAATTACTCACCACACAGGTCATTTCAGCTCACTCTCGGTTTATAAAATACTTGTAGTCAAAATCAAAATGCCACCAGCTCCAGCAACACAGGCTTCAGCCATTTCTTTGAGGATAGACGAAGCAGTTTCTCTGTGAAATGGCTGGCAACCATGGATACTGTACTTGGACTGTTCAGGGGTGAGTAAATGAACCCTTCTAACACTGTAGGGGGCAGCAGATTGTGCAACTGCTGCTCTGTGCAGACCTTCCCCAGGCACCGACCAGGTCAAGCATTGACTCGCTATTGATGCTTGTGCCATTTTAAAATGCATTCACCTCCCGTTGAACCAAACTCCCATTATACCATGAGAGGGGTCTGAAGGCTGTGGAAGTGGCATCTGCTATCTGACAAATGACCCCACTTGTAACTGTTTCTTCAAGTCACTGAATTTACTATATTGACTTATTTGCATATTGTAGCAATGGGATTAACAATTTCAGGGTTGAATGCTGGGCAGGGCAGGAAATTTATGATGTTTTAGTTAAATATGTAAACAAGCTCTAAAAAAACCTCTTCAGACTTTCCTGGCCAATAGGTCAAGACTCCAATTAATATTGAATGAGGGAAGCACTAATTTAAACTGAAAATTGAGTACCATCATGTTGAATCAAATGTAATGAAATACTCAACAACAGCAGAAAGCAGGTTGAACTTTAACCTTGTTAGACAAACAGTGGCTGTATACAACTGCACAGTGAGTAACCCTCACTCTGAATAAACAATGGGATTATAGTCACAGTTGGTGAGCTAATACTGATGATACAGATTAGATGCCCACAATCATTTATATTCATTGAATCTTGCTCCATTTTGACATTTTTAGAAACTGTGAAAGCAATAAGAAAATTGTGATGCCATTCCCTTATCTCGCAAACAAAGTAATTTTTCTGGTGCAAGTACCATTCATTCTAAGATCGATTTCTTGTTCAGTGTTTACCCAGCTCCCTTTAGCTGCCAAGATTCATCCCCAACATGAGTAGTGGGGACAGTCGTCCAGACAACTTCTCCACTTCCTTGTACATTGGCTTGGCAGGGGTCATAGTTCAAAGTTAAAATTTGTTGGCAGTACATGCATGACATCACATACAACACAGATTCTTTTTTCCTGCAGACCAGGTAGAATTTCTACTTATTGGCAGCTGTAAACTGGACTCAAGAAAAAAAAAGATGTGTACAAAAGAGAGAAATTTAAAAATAAAGAAATTTAAACATACTTTGCAATACAGAACAAATAAATATTCAGTAATAAATCATGTGGCAAGTAAGAGTCCCAAAACAAGTCTCTGATTGAGAATGTGTGGTGGTCCACCACCTGCCTACTGCAGGGGGCAATCTCTTTACCTGCAGGAGACAGGTACAGAGGGGACAGGACAACATCTGGCCGGCTGTCAATCAGTTGGCCTGAGTGGATCAAGCCCCACCCGATCGGGTGTCAATCACCCTCCGGGATTATAAGCCTGCGTCGGCCTCCCGAGTCCTCACTCAGAGTTGCTGCAGCCACAGCCAGCCCGCCTCTGTGGAAGTCTTTGTGGATTAAAGCCTGTTGTACAGTCTTTACCTTGTGTGTGTCTGATTCTGGCTAACAGCGCACCACAGTATATTGTTTTGAAGTCTGGTGGTGGAGGGGGCACCAACTGTTCCTGAACCTGTTAGTATGAGTCTTGTCACATCTAAACCTCTTTCCTGATGGCAGCAACGAGAACAGAGCATGTGTCGGATGGCGCAGATCCTTGATGATTGCTGCTGATCTCCCACACCAGCATTCCATGTAGATGCTCTTGACAGTGGGGAGGATTTTCCCCACTTCCTTTTGCAGGGCTTTCTGCTCAGAGATTCTGGTGTCCCCATATCAGGCCATGATGCAGCCAGTCCCAACACTTTCCACTGCACCTCTGTAGAAGTTTGCCAAGGTCTCCGAGGTCTTACTGAATCTCTGCAAACTGCTGAGGAAGTAGAGGCGTTGACATGCCTTTTTCATGATGACGTTAGTATGTTGGGTCCAGGAAAGGTCCTCCAAGAGAGTGACTCACAGGAATTAAATTTGCTCACTCTCTCCACCTGTGATTCCCCAATGATCACTGGACTGTACACCTTTGGTTTTCCGCTTCCTGAAGTCATTGGTGTGAAGTTATTGTTAGTAAACCATTCAGCCAAGCTTTAAATCCCCCTCATTTCCCCTTTTTTCAGTCCACTACTGTGGAATCGTCTGTAAATTCGTAAACAGTATTGAAACACAATCATAGGTGTAAACAGTACACAAGGAGCAGGTACGACTTACGGAAAGCCATCTCCCAGTGGAGTAGCTGGGTCTAAATGATGTAACCTGCTACAAAACCAAATACAGTGTAGTACACACATGTCAAACACTGGCCCGCGGGCCAATATAATTATATTTGGCCCGCAAGATCATTTCAAAAATGTATTAGAGGTGGCCCGCTAGCAGCCGCGCCAGTATAGCACATACACAGCTAATACTATAAATCCCAGAATGCATTGGCGTCAGCCCGCTAATCGCCCCCACCTCCTCTGTTTACGTTGCAGGGTTTCACCGTGGACTCTGGTTTTGGGGCCTGGTCGGTGTCAGGGGAAGCCAAGGCCGCTTCCCAGCGCCCGGAACCGGAGGCCTCGGGCCTGACCTCGCCAGGACCGTTGCCCACTCCCCCTCCCTGCCGCAGGCCGACCCGCGACTCACGGTGACGGGGCCGCTGATCCGCCCTGCAGCGAGAGCCGATGCCCCCGCACTGTCGTTGTCCAACCCGATCGCCCGCAAACCCTGCCCTCCCGCACACAGGCCTGAGTAAGGATTATGAACTTTAATCTCAGGATAAAACGATCTTCCAATAGTTTCATGTCACAGTGATAAATATATTCCTGGTTAAAAATGGTCCTGCACCTGGATACAAGCTCATTAGGCATAAAACTTGAAAAGTGTGTAAATCAAAGGATATCTGTACCAATGGAAAAAGGGCATGGCAAATAACCCTGCTAGAGTTCATGCCCACAATCAGTCACCCATTTGATTGTTTCTGGAATCATGTTATTCTCCCACATTCTCAACAGCCCTCAGATTTTACTATTCAACAGCACACTAGCAACATTTGACAAATCCTCTATAGAGAAATATTATTTATTGAATATTTTATTTCTCATTTGTAAATGCTTCTGGAAAGAGTTTATCCAAAACTATTATTAAACATTTATTTTAATAAGAAAAAGTTTAACATTACATATGTTGAAAGAAGAGAAAACATGCAGATGTTGTTGAAAATTTTCAATAAATATTTAGTTCGGCCCTCGACTTAGTCCAAGTTTTTAATTTTGGCCCTCCGTGAATTTGAGTTTGACACCCCTGGTGTAGTAGGAGACAGCAAAGTTTCACTCCTAGATGAGCTTACTGCCTTCTATGCCTGATTTGACCAGAGAACAAGGAAGAACCTCTATGCACCCCCATATTCCCTGATTACCCCCCCCCCCCCCCACCACTGTCAGTATCTGATGATGACATGCAGGTGGGCTGACTTCAGGAGAATGAATCCAAGAATTTGGTCCGGCAGAGTACCCAGGCGAGTACTGAAAACCTGTCCTGATCAATTGGTCAATGTATCCACTGATAACTTCAACAGCTCACACGAATAGGACGTGGTACCCACCTGTTTCAAACAGGCCTCAATCATACCAGTACCCAAGTGTGGTAACCTGCCTAACTGACTACTGACCAGTGGCACTCACATGCACTGTGATGAAGCATTTTGAGAGGCTGGTGTTGAAGCACATCAGATCCAAATCTGAGTGGCGACATGGATCTGTTCCAATTTGCCTCCCGCAACTACATGTCTATGACAGGTGCCATCTGACTGGCTCTACACAAAATCCTGGAACACGTTGGCAAAGATACATGCATCACGAAGCTCTTTATTGACCACAGTTCGGCATTCAATACCATTGTCCCCTCAAAGCTAATCAGCAAGACCTGGGCCTCAATACCCCACTGTGTAATTTGATCTTGGATTTCCATACCTCCAGACCCCAATCAGTGAGGATTGGCAAGAACATCTCCATCAGCACAGGAGCACCACAGGACAGCATTCTTAGCCCCCTGATCTACTCACTTTACACCTACACCTGTGTGGCTTGGTTCGACAGCATCATTCACAGTTTTGCCGATGATGCCACAGTAGTGGACTATATCAAAAGGGGTGATGAGTCAGCTTACAGGAGGAAGTCTGAAAACATGGCTGAATGGTTTACTAATTACAACCTCCCATAATTCGATGGAGTAGCCAGAGCAATCTGTTGCAGGTATTTTTGAACTCAGATTTAATGTCACTTTTTTTTAACATTAGTATCAAAGAGGCTATGTGACTCATGCCATCAATCCTTAATTTGCCGTTTAAGGGTGCTTTTCTTCTGCTCGCACAACTGTTCAAAAAAACTTTAAAAATTCCTCTCTGACTTTTCAAGACCACATCAGATTAAATACAAAAATTCCAAGTCATTTTCTGGGCGCCAGAAAATGAGGCAACTAAACTCTTTGAGGGCTGACAAGCTGTCAATCCTCACTTCCTCTTCTGGAATGCCACATCACTGGCCCTCAAAAGGAGTCAAAGATTTCTCGTGGCTCCAAATAGGAATGTCATCATGGCTCACTAGTTCACACATTTATGCTAAGCTACCATGGTAGATACCTCATCATGTTCACTGGTTGAATGATACAGCCTTCAGTTTCTTTTATAATCTGGTAACAAGAGTCAAAGGGCTTGAGTAAAAATGCTTCAAGCTCCTGAGGCTTCAGTTAAGAAATACACTTGTTATTCCACTTCTTGGATTATACTAGACAACAAAGACTTTTCTTCTTGAACTCTTTTGGGTTTATTTTATGGATTTTGGGCTGTTGATCATGAAAATCACCTTAAAGTTTTCCAATCACATATGGTTTTTTAGTTATAACCTATTTTTGTGATTTCCGGTCATATTTTAAGTCTACTAGTATACTGCTCACAAAGCATGATGTTTTGGTCATATTTTAAGTCTACTTCAAGCATTAAAAAACCCATGAAGTACAACATTCCAATGAAAATTCGCCCTTGGACGTCTTCCCTGCTGATCTTGCAGTCGGTGACAAATATCATGAAAGGTTTCACCAGGACGTTGCGACCATGGTAAAGCAGTATTAAGGCAACTGGAATCCATCAATGCTGCCGACTATTGTTGGACACTGACATGAGAGGCATCAGATGCTGAGTACAAATGAAAATCAGCGACAAAACATTTTTTAGGACAGTTGAACTCACGCAATGTGTCAGCGTCATTATTTGATTAAATCGGCTACATTCAATAAAATTAATTTAACGTTTCTCTAACTTCCTACATGGTACAGCAAATCTGAACTTATCTTTGTGTCCATTTTGAAGTTGTCTATCATAATTCCCAATTTTGTTCAGGAATGAAATCTTTCGAAAAAATGTATTGTCAACGAGACTCTTGGAGTTTGCCAAGGTGGAATAATGGAAGAATTCAGCCACTGAAGTTGGAATTCGAGGGCCAAACCCATCGGGACCATTGCCTGAAGAAGGCGCACAAAATCAGTGAACCGTTGCGGACTCGAAAGGCCAAAAAGGCCTGTTTCTGCTCCGTAAATGGTTATATGGTTAAGTGTTATTATTCATCATGTACACACTCACTTATCAATAAGTGATGTGAATAAATACACCTCAGTATCTACTACCTTTTTCAAAATACGGACAACTCATCTTAGCTTAGCCAGGTTAATCTAGGCCAGTGATTTTTCAAACTTTTTTTCTTCCCACTCACATACCACTTTAAGAAAACCCTTACTAATCATAGAGCATCTATGACATAGGGATTGCTTAAGGTGGCACGTGAGTGGAAAGAAAAAGTTTGAAAACCACTGATCGAGGCTAACAAAATTTAAATATTTGAAGATGAAGCTAAGCAGTTTTAAATGTTTTTTCTGGAGACGAATATATTTCAGTATTTCTAAGAAAGGGTGACAGCAATTTTTACAGCTACTAGATAATCTCAAGAGAACACCAAGAGACAGCCATGTATTATGACTGAAGAGGAATGTGGGCCAGGCTGAAAAGGGTGTTCGGCGCAGCTTCTCCAGAATACTGTGAACCAGTTGAATTTTAAATGACAAAGCAGTGTCTATCTTTCACCGGTGCCAGCTCATTAATTAAGAGCATTTACAGAATGGAATCAGGGCCGCTTCCCATTCCAGCCCTCACCTCCTCTCTTGGCTCTGCCTTTATACTGTTTCTGTTTTGGAGAATGAACTGCGCTCTACTTTTGCCATTGTTTATCTCCACCCTCAGCATGTAGTACAGTTGAATCCTACCAGATCAACGCCAATAATGATTTGTGGCAAGAGGAAGGGAGAGCCCCAGCAGTGAAGAGAGCCACTACCAACGGTGGGGAAAGGAAATAGGATCTTTGCGTAATTGGTGGGAATGGTGCCAGCCCGAATGGCAGCATTGAAGAGAAGTGGGTGTCCGCGAATTGTGAACAGTGCTGGGGATAGGATGCATGAAGGTGACTCTGCAGACAGGAGTATGGGTGTGAGTAAGAGAAGAGGGGATTGGATTGGATTGGATGACACCATGGTTGTCGGCAGAATCACAGACGGCAATGAGGAAGCTTACAGGAGGGAGTTAGATCAATGGTGTACAACAGCAACCAATGTTAGCCACACCAAGGAGGCGATTGTGGACTAGGAGGAAATCAAAACACGACCCAGTCCTCATCAAGGGGTCAGCAGTGGAAAGGATCGAGAACTTAAAATTTCCTGGGTGTCAACATCTCTGAGGATCTGTCCTGGAGCCTTCATATCAATGCAATCACGAAGAAGGCTCGCCAGCGACTGTACTTTGTGAGGAGTTTGAGGAGATTTGGTACGTCACCGAAGACTCTCGAAAATTTCTGCAGGTGGACCGTGGAGAGCATTCTAGATGGTTGCATCATTGTCTGGTATGGAGGTGCCAACACTCAGGACAAGAAAAAACTCCAGAGGGTTGTTAACTAGGCCTGTGACATCATAGGCACCAGACTTCACTCCATCAAGGACATCTATAAGAGGTGGTGTCTTAAGAAAGAAGACCTCCACCACCCAGACCATGCCCTCTTTACTCTGGTACCATCGGGAAAAAGCTACAGGAGCTTGAAGACGAGCACTCAGCGGCACAAGGACAGCTTCTTCCCCGCTGCCATCAGATTCCTGAATGATCGATGAACCAAAGACACTGCTTTACTTGACTTATTCTTTTACTTGCACTACTTATATTTATTTTTGTGAGGTTGTTTGTACAAATGTTTGGACTGCGATGCTGCCACAAAACAATGAATTTCGAGACATGTTCAGGACAATAAATTCTGATTCTGATCATAGTTGGCAGAGAGTAAAGAATTCCAGTACAACCAGTGAAAGATGAAAAATACAAGTATGGATGTTGGAAGGGGAAAATAGCATGTCAATAACTATGGTAGGGGCAATGTTGGCATTGATTTCTAGAGGAACAGCATAGAAGGACAGGAATGTAATGTTGAGACTCTATAGAAGATGTGCTAGCATTGGAGAGTGTTCAGATAAGATTTACTAGAGTGATGCCAGGAATGAAACGGTTAGCATATGAGGAACGTTTCTCGCCTCTTGGACGGTACTCGCTGGAGTACAGAAGGATGAGTGGCAGATCTCATCGAGGCATTTTGAATGCTGAAAGGCTCGGATAAAATGTGGCAAAGATGTTTCCCATGGTAGGGGATTCTAGGACAAGAGGGCACAACTTCAGGAAAAAAGGCCATCAATTTAAAACTTGTTGCCACGGTTAGTGGAAGTGAGGTTGTTGGGTGTATTTAAGGCAGATCTTGACAGGTATTTGATTAGTTAGGGGATCAAGGGAGAAAGCAAGGGAGTGGTTCTGAGTGGGAGGATGGATCTGTTCAAGATTAGATTGGCAGAGCAGACTCATTGGGCCTACTTCTGCTCCACTATCTTGTGATGGAGTGGCATAGACACACAGCTCGCAGAGCCACTGCATCTCAGTGTCAGAGACTCAGCTGCAGTCTATGTGGAATTTGCTCTTCTCCCGTAGACCAAAGATGTGCGGTTTGGCTAGTTATAAAGTCACAGTAAATTGTCCCTAAAGTAGAAGTTGGAAAATGGAGTGGAGACACAGCACCCCCGTGGGATCCAACCAGCAAAAGGACTGCTGTCGGTTACGAACAGACTTTAAACAGCCTGTTAAATGAGCAGATGGTGTTTTTGCTTAAAATCCAGTGACTTCAGGGTCTGCGCCCAAGATGGGAGCACTTATGATCGGCAGCAGCCACAACAGGTTTCAGACTCTGAGAGAAATGGGGGAGACTCCACCTCTGTCTGAAAAGGAGAAGCAGAGGACCAACCCCACGGGAAGGTGACTACGGCGGCAGAACAGTGAGGGGTTCTGCAAGTGAGGCGGTAGGCAGTTGGTGACTCAAGGAGAGGAACCCACGCAGACTGTGGTCTGCTGCAGACTGCTCTCAATGGACTCACACCAGACTGTGGACAGCTGGAGACTGGCTTGAGACCGGCTGAAGGGGTACCAGGTATCAGAATTGGGATGCAAGAGGGTGCTGAGGGCGTTGAAGGGTTCCTGACTGTGTCAGAGGTTCGGATCAGGAGCTCGGGTTACCAACAGTTTGGACTGGACTCTGTGGGGCTGCGGAGGCGGTAGGAGTGCTGGAGGCGGTAGGAGTGCTGCCTCCGGGGGAGGGGGGGGACACTATCTTTTGCTTCTCTTTCTCTGATTGTAAGTGACGCTTCAGGCACTTTCTGCCAATAGTGAATCTGTCTGCCTTACAGCATACAAAGGGCAATTTTGTGTAAAATGACACTGTTTTTAATTACATGACAATAAATTGAATCTTGAATCTAGAATTGGAGGGGAATTGATGCGACTGTGGGGAAAATTAATAAAAAAAAACAGGATTCATGAAGGATTAATGAAAATAGGTGGTTGAAGGTTGACGTGCAATCAATAGACTAGAGAGCCTTTTTCTGTACTGTTTGACTCCCTGACAATGGTACAGGTATGAACACCTTTGATATACAGACAAAGAACTTTATGTATGAATGGTACAAAGGAGATTACCATCGCCAATGTGAATGGATTGTTCAGCAGCCATCAATGTGGACACAGGCTCACAAGCTATCACTGCTTGATCCCATATGAGCTGCAGACATTACATTTCTCCAAGAATTGAATAGATGGTGGGGGCTTGTAACAGCTGTAATTGATCTTGTGACTCAAAGTAAAATCTGAGCACGAGTATGTCCATTATAGAAACTGGGCACCTCTATCAGACATTCAGGTTGGTCTACACAATGTAAAATGAAATTCTTTAAATTTACAAAGGGGTTTGAAGGCACTGACCTGTGTCTTGCGTATTCTCAAGTCAGCTGAGGATCTGTTCTGCCCCTCCTCCTGTTCTATGCTTTGTTCAATACCTGATGAAATAACAAGGCAAGAATTATCGAGTTGATAAATACTTTCATGACGGCTGTCGAACACTTGCTGCAGGCCAGATGTATTAATATGAATTACACCACGTATTATATTTACTGAACATTTATCAATTACTCTTTCTTTCTTTCTTTGGCTTGGCTTCGCGGACAAAGATTTATGGAGGGGGTAAAAAGTTCCCTTTAGTACTATATCTACTGACGTATAATACTTAAGAAGACAATGAAGCTGCATAGATGAGCATACACACACAATATTCAGGTTGATTTCCTAAATTTCTGTGCCGTGAGTTTTTTTTGCATGTGTCATTTCAATGTCTTAACGTGATGCCATTCTCAGAGAAGCAACGTATGACAGCTGACTATTCAATGTCATCTCACTTCCAATGCCATGATGATCTTTTATGATTACATTGGTCAAGGGCAAGGAGTGTTTGACAAGGTTCAGTCGCAGCAGAGGAATGGATGCGTAGGACCATAAAAGTGGTAGAAAGGATCATTGGGGTCTCCCTCTCTCCCATCGACATGATCTACCAGGAAAAGTTGTACGAAGAGGGCACACCACATCGGTGAGTACATCTTCCACACTGCACACAGCATCTTTCAGCTGCTTGTGTCGGGGAAGAGATACAGGAGCATCAGAGAAGTCAAATATGATGATTCAGTGACTGCATGATATAAGGTGAGAGAAGGAAGTTGTTGAACACAGACCAAAATAACCAGGAGTTGATGGGGATGGCATGAGGGAGCTTTGAGAGACCTTGAATTACAGAGACAAATATCGAGCTTCCAGCACAATTCTAACAAAGATTAAGTAGGATGTAGTTTAAAAGTAATTAGTATCCGATTCTGCCAAAGGCTCTGAAGTAATACATCACTGTACTATTGAAGGGCTGGTGGCAGAGGTGAGCATAAGGAGGAGGTTGAGCAATGGTGCTGAAACTCCATAAAAGGATCATGATTAGGGGAGAGGAAAGAACCTTGTATTTGGATCGTATCCAACAAAGCAATAATCCTGCAAAACACAAAAATAAAATCAAATTAGGATTGCAGGACTAAAAACAAATGATTCAATAAAAGTTAGATAGAAATGGGGGGGTATGGTTAGCTGTCACAGCGTCAGCAATCGGGTTCAAATCCCACGTTGTCTGGAAGGAGTTTTCCCTAGGTTGGCCATTTCCAAATAGGAGGACATGGAGGGTTGGTGTCAGAACAAGCCTAATAAGAGGGTATGAAGGTATCCACAGTAGTTTGGGGGGGTGCCTTATCCCTCCAACGGAACGCACAAATATTGGTACTCCAATCCATCACCAGCCGGCACTCATGCATGCAAGAAGAAACATGGCCGCGCCCGGCCTTCGGACCCTGGAACGTCACTTTTGACAAGGTACGTTCCCCTTTGCCTTGCCTTTTCTGCTCCTACACCCCAGACAGAGCACTCAAAAGGTAGACCATCTGGCCTAAAACAGGACATCTGGCCACCCTAGTTCTCCGCTTGTCTGCATGGGTTTTCCCCAGGGGCTTGGGCTTCCTCCCACCATTCAAAATGTCTTGGAGTTATAGATGAATTGGGTGTAATTGGACGGCATGGGCTTGTTACCAAGCTGTCTAAATTTAAATTAAAAAAAATTAAATTTAAATGATGAGACCTGAACTTTTAAAGAAAAATGTCATTTTCAAATTTCACTTAATCTTCACCTTTTCCACTTTGAAAAGGCATCCACAGGGATTTAATTCTGCTGCTTTGGAAGAGTGTGCAGCCTGTGTGTCCTTTAGAGATGATCGAGGGAGGAGTCCTTGCCTTTCCCTTTGCACACCTCAAAGCTGTTACAGATTCAAAAACTGCCTTTACAGCTGATTTATGATGTCTCCAACTTCTCATCACAATTAAAACAGATTATATTCAGATGTATGACCACATTTGGTGTTGGTGCTGTACAATTGCTCAGCAAACGGAGGTGTAAGGCTCTCCTTCCATCCAATAGCCTTCAGATCACTCTTGGGCAAGATGTAGACCTGTTTAGCCTCCCATTCAGGGTCATGTGAAGCCACGGTTTGCAGTTGGTGGATAGTTTTTTACAAACAGATTCTACAAATTGGAATTTATGGCTGTAAAACCAAAAATGCTGGGCAGTTGAATCTGATGGTCAATGGCCAGGGTTACCAATCCAGTGTGGACACTGCAACTGAAGAAGGCAATGGGAAACCACTTCAGCAATTTTTCCTTTGTTTAATCATGAACTCAACATCGATTAGGGTCTCAGGTCAAAGATGGAGCTTCACTGAAAAAGAACGGGGGAGGTAACAACTACAATTCGGAGGGTCAGAGTTCGTGACAGAGGGGGAGACATGATCACCCATGCTGAGCGGCAAGGCACCTGAATGATGAGCAGTCAACTCCTAGCAGGCCCTGTTCCATCTTGACCGTTCTACTCTCCCCTTTCTGTCCATGTGCTGCCTTTCTTCCTAGAAATCTCTCACAATATCCCTCCTCAAAATCTTGCATTTGCATTTATATTTAACCAGATCATGTTACACCCCCAGGGTGTGCCCTTCTACTTCTCCATAGTACCCATGGTGAGTGAGGGGAGGTACTTTTATTCCACATTATCATTAGTCTTATTACAGCAAAACCACCACATGAAGGGCTGTTGAGTGATGCTTTATTAAAGGCAAGGCACATTTAAAAGAATGGCTGGGTGGAAAGAATGCAGTTCACCATTATCCTTGCAGAGCTGAGCACAGCACGTCCTTTTAAATGATAAATTAAGATCCCCAGAACACAGACCTAAGAGGAGTTCAGTTACAAAATGAATTTTCAATTTGAATAAAATTTTATTATATTTTCTAAGTACCATTTAATTTTGGAACTTGAATGCAATATTTATTAACCATTTACTATCTTATAATTAGAAACTGAAAACTGCGAATTTCAGATAGGCATTTAAATCATACAAGGAAAATCCATTTAATTTTAATAGCTTTTAGACTAACAAACTTTCAATTAACAATAGAAAAGATGCTTAATTCAATTTATTTTTAAATTCCTGTCTTTTCCACTCGATCTTCCAAAAGCACAGGGAGTGCTCTATTGCTTTTACTGGCATCACCAAGATACTGCAGGGAAATTGAACTTCATTGTTCCAATTCGTGAAGTGTCAGGCTTGAACAGGTTGATGAAGGGTTTTGTGCCCTTCAAATAAATCCACTTTTATCACTGCATCATTATTAAGGTTAAATATGGACCCCCGTTAAAAAAAAAAACATCTTAACTGGAGTGAGCAGGCTTTGCAGAAGATAAAGAAACACTCGACCAGGTTTCTGGTTGCTGCTTCACCAGCAAGGGTGGCAGGACCAAGGTGCACAACCACGTATTGGCAATTATGAGTGACAAGGGTTTGTAAACTCACAGAATGGTTTCAGAATGGAATACGGTCCCCTTGGTCCATCATCTGCCCAGTCGTTGGCTCTCCCTAATAGCCCCATCCTGTTCCTTTCTGACTAATCCTCACTTGAACCCCAGACCTTCACAGCTTACTGCATTACTGTTGATTTCCTCCAAAACTTGAGTTTTTCACTCCAGTATTCAGTGTCTGCAATCTCTTGTGTATTGATGTCACTTTTGATTCTTTTGCTGGTCACCTTCATTCTGTTTCCTGGTTCTTGAACAGTTTCTCTCTGTAATGCGCGTCGAAAGAACCAAAGACTTGATGATCCAAACCAAGGCTTTTATTAACTAAAAGACTGGAGCATATCACAAGTAGGTCGACCAGTCCAGAATGGCCTGGTCAGGCTAGGAGCAATCCTTTAAGACTTGCCAGTAGGTGTGGCTACACTCTCAGCCAATCACAGTCATCCTACACTACAATCTGTACATATGTACATATACACATTGGTGATAGAATCTGTACTATCACACTCTCTACTTTGTCCATACTCTTGATTTAAAATGTACCGCTCAGATTTTTCAAAATCTTTTCTGTTTCATGAAGAACAACTCCAGCCTATCTAGTCTATCCACATAATTGGAGTTCATCACACTGGATTGATTCAATTTTTTTTCCTTATTCTCTATAAAAACTTAACATCTTTGCTCAAGTGTGATATCTTGAAATGGGCACAGTGCTCCAATTATGATCAAAGTAATGTTTTGTAAACGGTCATCATGATTTTATTCCTCTTGAACTCATTCTTCATCCCACAAAATGCAATCAACCAGACAAGCAATTTGTATTCCTCGCCACGTGACCTTCCACTTTTTGGATCCCAGTTTGGACCATCCTTCACATGAGCAAGGGACAGCATATATTTTGAAACATGTCAAGAACTCATGAAAATATAACTGAATGAAAACTAATCCTATAACCCACACTCATGAGGTTGTATTTTAGAACATCCAATAGTCAGCAAAAATGAGGAGCACGTCTACAGAGAGATAGCAGACAGCTGCAGGATACATAAAGGTGTGATAGGAGATTTCAATTCTCCACATGTTGATTGGGACCTGCATACTTTAAAGAGCTGGATGGCTTGGAGTTCATCAAATGTATTCAGGAACATTTTCTAAATCAATATATAGAGGTACCAACTAGAGAGGGTGCAATACTGGATCTCCTGTTAGGTTCATGGATGGGAGGGGTACAGGTCGATGGGATTAGGTTGAATAATACTTTGGCATAGACTCGAAGGGCCAAAGGGCCTGTTTTCTGTGCCATATGTTCTATGGACAAACACAAAACAAATGCAACAAAAATCGAAACAGAATGAAGCAGAGAGGAGACAGAGCTATTCAAAGGACCAGTTCAGAATTTGGAGAAATCAGACAGAGAAGAATTTTAATGCAGACTATGGTTTGAAGTGCCCACCCGTAAATGAAGAGAGAACCACAGTTTTGACTGATAAACCTCACACACTTGTATTTTGATGTTTTTTGCAATATTGGGAGCTTAATAGCACATTCCAAGAATTATTAGCAGATTAAAAGTAGGCAAAGTGGAGGATGGGAAAGGGTACATATTTACAGACAAATTTCAGTAAGACATTTATGCTAAATTGAAGCACATATACTTCAAGCACATATACTTCAAACCTTGCTCAATCTACTTTGAATCTCTCCTCCAGCTCTCCAATTTCTCAGCTTTATTTTGCATGCTATTTATTCCTTCCGTTCACTCTGTGCCAAGATGAAAGGCAAAGTTGGAGAATTTTTTTCAGAGAGTGCTACCTCAGTGAGGCTAATTCCAACCCAACGAGACGGGAAGCAATATGATCCAGGTTGAGGAAACAAAATGGAATAAATCAATCATGGTTCAGTGGAAGAGTATTTGGATAAGAGTTGGCAATACGGAGTTACAATAAAAATAGACACAGAACAATGAAAAGAAAACAATCTTCCACTAAAGAAGGATTCCAGTGAATCGAAAAGAGGTCTGGCTAAGAAAAATTTGGAACAATGCAGTTTTATTTACCAGTGACAGAATTTGACAGAGGAAGTCCTTCCTCGACTTTTAAAATTTTTATTGAGTTTAACATATAAATTTACATACAAATTTTTAAGGAAAACACATAACAAGTCATCTCATATACATGCAAGTACAAAAATAAAATGGTTGGAACTATGTTAGACAGTTCCTTGATCCGCATGAGAAACTCTATTGAATTAATCTTCGATAACCATGTTAAACCCGTATTAACCAAGTTAATCCAAATAAAAACTGATAGAAAGAAAACAAACAAAAAACCTAAAAAACTAAATCTAATTTACCCCCTCCCTCTATTCAAGGTTACTTTTGTTTAAAAAAAATGGAAATTGCGGATCCGATAGTGACATCAGAACATTCAGAATTCTTAAATCTTCCAATCATGAGAGCATTCTATGAATGGGCCCCACATCTTTACAAATTGAAACTAATTAGATGGAAAGTCCTTCCTTGACAAGGAAATGAATGAAATCCAAAGCTTGAGATCCTTTGGATGATATAAGAAAAGTTAAAATACAAGATAAAGGCATCTTATAAAAAGATGCTGAATAGAATCAAACTGAATGCATAGAATGTAGATGACTAACAAATTAAAGACATGAAGGAAAATGAAAAGGTGCAGGAGAAATTCAAACTATGTTCCCACATGAACACCAATTCCTGAAACAAACTGTTTCCCATTGACGGAGCAGTTTTCAGAGCAGATCCTGGAGAGTGGCATCTTCCGAGCCATTGCTTTGGCTGTGAGCTAGCCTTTTGCAACTTCAGGGTCCACTGTGGTGATAGGAAATGTCAAGTGATTGCTTCGCTCCTGGCTGGGTCATCTGCTCAAGTGTTGCACCAGGTTAAAGCTGGAACAGCCATGATAATACAAAGTAGAAGCAGGAGCACACCATCGGGATCTTCAAACCTGTGCCACCATTCAATGTCGCCATGGCTGATCTATGCTGGCCTCAACCCCTCTTCTGTGCCATTTCCCTTTAAGCCTCCACTCCTCGATCTTCAGAATATTTAACCACCTTCATTTTAAGTAATGATCAGACTCCACCATCCACCAGGACAGAGATTTACCACCCTCTCTGGAAGAAGAAATTTATTTCTACCTCAGTTTTAATTGACCAGCCCCTATAGTAGTTATTGTTTGAATCTCTCCTACTTGTGAAAACATCCCATCATCTATCGTCAAGACCCTTGGAATGTTACGTTTGATACTGAACATCAAGCCAGACAGGCCCAAACAATTTGGCAGGACCATCCGTGAATTCAGCCCATGATTTAGCTGAGTGAATCTCCACTGTAGGTTGTTGTCTCTGCACCTGTCTGTTAGTGTTTGCATCTCTTCTCTGTAAGCTGACTCATCGTTCTTGCTTACGAGCCCCACCACAGTTGTGTCACCAGCAAACGATTATCTGATTAGAATTGTATCTCGCTGCACTGTCATGGGTCACCAGGGTAAACAGCAGTGGGCTGAGCACGCAGCCCTGGGGGGGTCCGTGCTCAGTGTGATGGTGTGGGACGTGCTGCTTCCGATCTGAACTGACTGACAAAAAGTTTTAAAAAGAATTGAATGTATTACTTGTAGGATTATGGTGAAAGAGTGCAGAGTTGGAAATGACCTATTGATATTTGAAAGAGCAGCATGGGAATGACAAGAGTAATAGCATCCTTCTTGGCTGTATGGTTCTGGGAATCGGCATAAAAAGCAAGACTACTGTTTCAGCAATAACTAACACTGAGAAGTTAATGTAGCAACCTTTGGGGAGCCTGATGGAATAGGTTAGTAAAGATGCTGCCCACAGCGCCAGAGACCCAGGTTTAATTCCAACCCCAGGTGTTGCCTGTGCAACATGATAGGCTGCAGACGCTTTGATTGTAGAAAGCACACTGAAATGCTGCAGGAACTCAGCTGGTCTTTCCAGCATCTAAAGGAGACAAAGATATATTTCTGACGCTTCAGGGCTGAGCCCTTCCTTCAAGGAAAAATCAGAAGCAGGATAGATCAGAAAGTCTCAGAATTCAAACAATGGGGGAAGAATCCAGACCAACAAAAGATGCTATTTGGCTATGATAAGGGACGACATCACTTCTGGCTTTTGTTAACCCCACCACCCCCTTCTTTCCCTGTTGACTCTCCTTTCCTGTCTCCTTTCACACAGTCATGATAAATTCTCATGTAGTCGACGCTAATGCCATCCAATTGGAGGGGGCCCAGTCAGAAGATGAGGTGCTGTTTCTCCAATTTACGGGTGGTCTTAGTCTGGCAGTACATGAGACCCTGGACAGACATGGAATGGGGTGCCACGACTTCCTTGTGACCATGTCAGTTTTCTCCCACATGCCAAAGAATGCAGGTTAGAAGATTAATTGCCCATTGTAAGTAGCCCCACCGTGTAGGTGAGTGGAAGAATCTGAGGGGACTGGATTTGAATGCGGGAAGAAGAAAAGGAGAAATATAGGGTTGGTATGAAGAAGTGAGTGATGATCACTGTGGTCTCAAGGGATCTAAGGGCCTGTTTCCATCTGTATCTCTGTACAAGTCTAAAATCAGAAGTACTGAACCATGAACAATTTAACTGGTTTTGATGCTGAATACTACTAAAATCAGATACTTACTCTTTAACTTGGAGCGGACCTTATTTGCTGTCTTCTTAATATCTGTCATCAGCTCTTCCAATTCCTCCTTTGTTTCTGAAAGACAGAACATTTAAAAAAATGTGTAAACCAGGGTTGGAAAATACAGTGAACTGCAATTAACCAAGAATATTCAGATACACTTGAATGGTCGATCAATTGTAAGGACAGAAAAGAGGAGAATTACTGGAACTACGATGTTGTCAAATGCCCAGGATAGGATATCCTGAAAAATCAAAACATTGTTATTTTCTAACGAGCACATAGAATATTTAATTAAGAAAGTTATCCTGAAGTTTGGCACTGATTAGACCTTTAGATTATTGATACCCAGCTGAAAACTATAATGATAAAGGACCCCATCACCATGCTCACCATTTCTTCTCACTGTTACCCTTGGCCAGAAGACCAGCACCTCTAGGTTAAAGAACAATTTATTTCCAAAGGCTATCAGGCTCTTGAAACTCCTCTTGTTACACGAATCAAGCACTGTACAGCAATAAATGTTAGCAAAGGAACCAATATGCAGTAAGATCTGGACAACCTTCCAGTATAGATGGATACATGGAAAGTAACATTTGTCCTACAGAGGTGGCAGGCATTGACCATCCCTGACTAAACTGTTGATCCATTTCCCATTGATATTCAACGGCATTACCATCACCCAGATCTATTGACCACATCTAAACTAGAAGATTGTGCCCACAGGAACATGTCAAAGGGCAAGTGTTCTGCAGCATGTGACTCAAGCCCTATCTACCACCTGCAAGGCACAATGGAGTACTTGCCTCGATGAGTGCAATGCCAACAATTCTCAAAAAGCAGGTCATCCAGGTCAAAGCAGCCCACATAAGTGGCAGCCAATCCAGCAGCTTAAACATTCATTCCCTCCATGATCAGCACACAGTGACTGCAGTGCGAATCATTCACAAAGCATACTGCAGTTATAATTCCAGGATACTTCAATATGGCCTTCCAGGTATGCTTCCTCCTCTGCCAGCAAAGACAAGGTCTGGGAACACACCACATGCACATTCCTGTCCGTCCAGAGATGAGGGAGTTAGCCTTTGAGGAGAGATTGAGTTGTCTGGTACTGTAGTCGCTGGAATTTAGAAGAATGAGAGGGAATCTTACAGAAATGTATAAAATTATGAAAGGTATAGATAAGATAGAAGTAGGTAAGACCACTAGATTCAGGATTCAGCTTAGAAGATTTAGCATGGAGATGTGGAAGAACTTTTCCCGGGGTGGGATGGGAGTGAATTTATGGAATTCGCTGCCAATTGAAGAAGAGGAAGCCACTCCAGAAATAGATTTAAGACAAAGTAGGAATATGGGAAAAATACAGGTTGGTGGAAATGACCCCATCATCAGATCAGTCATGATCTCATTGAATAGCAGAGCAGACTCAAGGGGCCGGATGGCTGACCCCTGCTGTTGACCTTTATAAGTTGCACACCACCATGATCTAGGAATGTAGTGCCTTTTAGCATTGCTGGATTTAGATCATCAGTATCCCTACCCAGCAGCAGTGCGAGAATATCTTAATCAGAAACAATGCCACGGTCAAGGGCAATAGGGAATGGGCAATGAATGGTGATCTTGCCAGCCCTGCCCAGATTCAGAAAATGAAATAAATAGAGTACCAACCAGTTAAAGCCAGAAAAAAGACCAGCACAACATATTAAAAAAAAAAGCTGCAAGATCAAGTTTAATTAGATTCCAGATTGTAACTCACCTGCAATTATTTTGAAATGTATCAGGCTCCCATTACATGGAGGTCGACATCAATGTGACTTATAACAGAAATCTTATCACATAGAATCCAAGAGCACTTGCTTCATGGAACTTTATTGAGCAAAATAACAAGGCCCATCACAGACAATAATCAGACTAACAGAAGCTAAGCTAAAGGAGAGAACTCTTTGGAAGAACAACAAATGGCTCAGTTTAACTCAAAAGATTTCACATGCCTCAATGCAGCAGCAGACATTTGGGAGAAAAAAGGGTTCAGGGAATGAGCTCCAGTATATAGGACCTTGCCAGGGGTGGCCAACCTTTTAATTTGGACATACAGCACATGGTAACAGGCCATTTCGACACACGAGTCAGTGCTGCCCAATTAACCTACACTCATGGGCCGAAAAGGCCTGTTACCTTGTGCTGCATGTCTCAATTAAAAATTAAAAGGTTGGCCATCCCGGATTCCTAAACACACAAAATGTATACACCCACTAGCCTGCTCCAAATGGTTGAGCATATCTTTCCATCCGGAGGCCTGGAATATACTGGGAAGGTTGATAGAGATAAACATAAGAACAAAAGAAATAGGAGCAGGTGTAGGCCATCCGGCCCATCGAGTCTGCTCCTCCATTCAATGAGATCATGGCTGACCTATCCAACCTACTGATAAATCTCCAAGAACACTGGTGGAAAAACAAAAAAAACCCTAGAAATTGAATCAGATTGCACAGGAGATCTCATAGACCAAAATTTACATCAGCCTAAAAGTGATCTAGGGCACTTGATAGCATAATGGTCAAAATAATCATTCATTGACAAACTGGTGCATATGCTTTATATCCCAGATTATCTGTGGAAACAAAGAATTAACAACATCTTTCTATTTTTTGCAATGGCAAAAATGACCAGAGTCATACCTTGCACAAAGGAAAATGGTTGGAGTTATTGGAAGTAATTCCCTCCAACCCAGTCCTGTTGTCCAGTCATCATAGCTACATTAGTAACCTTTCATCCATCAATGGATCAAAAACAGGGGGGTATTCACCAACACACCCACTCACTCAGAGCTCCTCAGCAAATGAAGCAGTCCAGGCCTGCATGCACGAGACCCAGACACCATTCAGACATGGGCCGATGAGTAACAAATAACATTTGTACGATGAAACAATACCAGACAATGGCCAGCTCAAATGAGAGAGAATCTAACTGACCATCACTGAAACCCCCAAGATCAAGATTGGCCACATGTTTAACTGGACAGCCACATAATGCACTGTGTGGTGACAAGAGAAGATCCAAAGGCAGGATGTCCTGCAGTGTTTTAACATGTCAATATGTAGTTGGCAGCTACAATCACAAGTTTGGAGTCTAATGAAAAATGCTCCATTTGCCTGGGTGACTGCAGCTCCAACAAGCAAGTTGATGCTCTCCAAAACAAAGTAGCCTTCTTGATTGGTACCACATCAGCTGGTCTATACGTTCTTTTCCTCCACCTCTGCCTACACCAAGTACCATCCACACATTGAGCTACAATTATTCAATTAGGTCAAAATGAAACACAAAGACTACTGTAAAAGCTCACAGAAAGGCTGAAGAAACTCAGCCATCCTCCAAACAGATGCCATTAACATCGACTTTTCCAGTTTCCATTAATTCCCCTTCCCCATTTACTTCTCCTTGTAGCATTTCCCCCATTCCTGTCTCTCTCTTCCCTTTTCCCTCTGTCTCTTGTCACAGAGCCAAAATACATTCTCACCTCTCCTCGTTTGTTGGTCTGAACTCTTCCCCCTATGTTCTTCAGCTTTTATTCTGACACCTTCCTGTTCTTTGGTTATATCTGAAGAAGGACTCAGGCCTGAATTATTGGTAATATATCTTTACCTCCTATGGACGCTGCGAGACCATCTGAGTTTTTATGTCTTACTGAGGTCAACAGCAACTTTCAAAATTGCAAATTTTCCCACCAAAGCCAAAGGCACCAGACATATCGGATCATCACCAAGTTGTGCGCCTCATGCAGACTTGGAAATATATGGCTGATTTTTCATGATCTCTTGGTCCAAGTGCTGGAACTCCATCTCTATAGTAACTTCAGCAGGAGGACTTGCAGGGTCGTAGAAGGCTACTTATCATGAGATCCTCAAGTGCAATTTGGTCATGGTCAGTTAATGCTGGCAATGCCATTGAGGACCAGATGCTATAAAATGAACAAAGAGGAAAGAAGCAAGTTACTTCTGATCCTCCCTTGCCCACCCAAATGAAATAACTGGCACGTATATAGTTGACTCCTTTCACGACTTTACATTCCTTTATCCAATCATCCAGCTACATGTTTCTAATGGGGAATCTAAATATGATGGACACAAGATGAAGAAATAACTTTATGCATCACTGCACCCTTTCCAACATTTCAATTTCTGCGACCATGTATTGGGACCAAATCCAAAGACATTCGACGTGCAAACAAGGGCTTGAGGAAAGAACAACAAAATGTATTTTGTTTGGTTACGAACTGGCCTGTGATTATAACCCACATATTGTTAGCTTCAGCTTTGGCTTCACATTATTGGTAGCAAGAAACAGATGCAGGAATAAAACATATGGTCTTGAATGTGTTCTGCACTAAGAACCCTTTTCTGGTTTTTTTCCCCCTCTATCTCCACTATTTTATCAGCCACAAATATACTAACCTGAATAAGCATAGCCCTCTTGAGTAGAAAATTCCAAAGGTTTACTGCCCTCCAAGTACAATTTCCTGTCATCTGTCCTGAACACTTAACTACTGTATATCCCTTGACTGCATAGGACTGAACTCTCTTGCCTGAGTAAATGGCCTCTTGGCATCTGCTCCATCAATCCTTCATGAGTCACAAATCTTCTGAGTGCGCTACTCTAAAAGATTGATTGCTAATGCCTTCACTTCCTTCCCTGCAATGTGCACGCGTTAAGCATTAGAACTTCGCCTCTGTAAACAAAAAACTCTCAAAATTGATGAAACCTCCAACACACCAACAACCCCCCCCCCCCCCACCGACCATCTCAGCAACAAGTCTAGAATCAGAATTATTGTCATTAATGTGTCACAAAATTTGTTGTTTTGTGATGGCACTACAGGTCCAGACGTTGCTACAGATTACATGTGCAAAGAAGAGAAAGTGTGGTCATGTCTGTGGTTCATTGTCCATTCAGACATCTGACGGGAACGGGTAAAAAGCTGTTTTAGTACCACTGGGTGCTCGTCTTTAGGCTCCTGCATCTCCTTCCTGATGGCAACAGTGTGAATCCCTATTCATCTCCATTCCCCATATTGAAGACCTCAAAGAGCTTTGTTTCTTTCTGGACAATAGAACCAACCAATCCCCCTCCACCACCACCCTCTGGCAGGCAGAACATCCTCACCTTCAAATAATTTCTCCTTTGACTCACCACACTTTCTTCAGGTTAAAGGGGTAGCCATGGGTATGCCTGCCTTTTTTGTTGGCTATGTGGAGCAATCCATGCCACAAGCCTACATAGGCAAGCTCCCTCAACTCTCCCTCGGCTCCATCGATGACTATTTTGGAGCTGCCTCATACCCAAGATGAGCTCGTTGAATTCATCCACTTTGCTGCCAACTTCCACCCCGACCTCATATTCACTTGGACCATTTCTAGCAACACACTCCCTTCCCTCAATCTCTCTATCTCCATCTCAGGAAACAAAGTCTCGACAGACATCTTCTATAAATCCACCAACTCGACTCCACCTCTTCCCAACCTGTCCCCTGAAAGGAATCCACTCCATTCTCTCAATTCCTCTGTCTCCAGTGCCATCACCCTGGTCACAACTTCTTCCCACTGCTACCTTTGGGCAGAAGGTACCGATGCCTGATGACCAGGGTTGTTCTAGGTTAAAGAACAGCGATCAGGCTGTGGAACCTCCTCTTGTTACACGGATCAATTACCGTGCAGCTCAAAAGGACTGTCTGCACTGTTGTGCCACATTTTTTACGAGGATTACTGTGATTTATTACTATGATTTATTGTCTATCCATCTTATGTATTTATTCTCTTTTTAAATTCAATTTAGTTTACTATTATGGTATCACGGTTATTTTTTTTTTACAAGTTCCTGTTTGGCTGCAGTGTTGGAATTTTGCAGTACAGCTACACTGTACACCAGATATGGCAATTAACTCATCATCAGCTTGGTGGCGGATGGAAAATGGGAAGTTTTATGGAAGAGCATTAGAACAGTAGGTTTCAGAAAGAGTTTCAGCAAAGATAAGAATATCACGGAGATGGAGGGAGACCCATAAGCATTTTGTGATGGCAATAAGGATAAAGATTAAAGATGAGCAAGATGAAATAAGAAGCCAAAACTGATGCCAAAGTTAAAAGCAGTCTGGCTCAAGAGTAGGGAAGGGATCGGGAAGAAAGAAAACCAAAGGTTAGTGAACAGAGTTTGGGGCAGGGGCCAAAGATAAAGGCTTTCTTATGCTCATATTGAGAAAACTATGATCCACCCAGATGTGGGAGTCAGTCATGTGCAAAGGAGTCAAGGAGTGGTGGAGAATCAACCTGAACATCAATAACAACTACAGAATCAGCCACTCAGGGGACTTGGTGTCTTTGTTAGCAGGTAGATCGGAAATAATTTGGAAGAGATATGGTATGTTTGTATTGAATTGCTAGAGAATTTGAATACAAGAGTAGATTTGGCTTGCTCCAATTATATAGAACCATGGAGAGTACAACATCTGGAATATTGTGCACACTTCTGGTATTCCTACCCAAGGAAGGATATACTAGAAATAAAATTCCAGCAAATGATTCCTGGGATGGAGTATTTGCAACGTGAGGAAAGATTATGTGGACTGGGTGTCTCACATTGAAATTTGAAAGAGAGGAAATATTACTGAAGCATGCAAAATTCTTTCATGTGTTGACAAGGTGGCAGCAGTGTTATTGTTTCTCCTAACTAGGGTTAAAGTACAAAGGTGAGGGACCGATATTCAGGACAGAAATAAAAATACATTTCTTTACAAGGAGAGTGAATCTTCTATTGAAATTCTCTATCCACAAGGGCTGTGAAGATTCAGTTGCTGTGTATATTCATGACAAGATTTTTGGCTATTGAAGAGACAAGGGGTTAATGCAAGAAGTGGTGTTAAAGGGAAACGATAAGGCATGATCTTAATGTTGCAGCAAACGTGAAGGCCAAAGGGAAACGATAAGGCATGATCTTAATGTTGCAGCAAACGTGAAGGCCAAATGACCCATCCTATCTTTCATTTCTAAATTTATTTGTATTTTGACCAATTCATCAAGAAGAGGCAGGGGTTCAAGGAAAAATTGGTGGGATGGGGAGAGGATCTATGGCTAGGGTTGCTTGGATAAGAGTAAAAATAAATAAAGATGACCCCACTCAACTGAGTAACAGGTGGATTGTTGGAGAAGGATAACACAGTAGACGACTTCAAAAAATTAGAAAAGATGTATTTAGTCAGTTTAAATGTTAATTGTGAGCTTCAATGGCACGGTATGAGCAGAAACGACTGCACAGATTAATCCTGGAGTTGCAAGATGGGTAGACATGGATTTAGATGCTGGAGGTGAAATAATAATGTAGAAGATCAGAGGGGAGAGAATGGGGTATTCAGGTAATGACCATGAAGGCAGTTTCCAAAGGACTAGAGAAGACTGGACTTTTCAGAATTTCCACCTGTGTTGGGACAGTGGAGGCAAGACAGGAGGCTCGTGCTTCAGCAGTTAAATATCATCTGAAGAGGAAGAGGCTGGTTGCACGGAGAAAATAAATTTAGAAGGACATGAAGAGAAAAAAAAAGTTGAGAGAAGGCAGGAGAACATACTTGGCAGTGAGTGGGGGCATATTAGAGGAATTGCAGGAAGTTTCTCCATCTTAGTGAATGCACTTATTTCACCTATAAAAACTTTGCACGCTTAACAAGAATGCAACAGTGGAATCCTTTAACTCTTACTTAACCCTCAGTTCTACAACTGGGAATGTCTGCTACACAATGTTTGTTTTTTAAAATACATACACCCAAAGTCATCAGAAGGACGGATCAATGAACAGAGAAAGGACAGAAGTTCTGAAAGACGAGAAGTTACATAGATTGAAATGGACAACTGATCAATGGAATGATGGATTGTGAATTAAATGAAGGCTATTCTGTACCATCTCCGCTCCATCCTCAACATTCATTGGAGCGACTTCATCCCTAACATCGAAGTACTCGAGATGGCAGAGGCCGTCAGCATCGAATCCACGCTGCTGAAGATCAAACTGCGCTGGGTAGGTCACGTCTCCAGAATGGAGGACCATTGCCTTCCCAAGATTGTGTTATATGGCGAGCTCTCCACTGGCCACCGAGACAGAGGTGCACCAAAGAAGAGGTAGAAGGACTGCCTAAAGAAATCTCTTGGTGCCTGCCACATTGACCACCGCCAGTGGGCTGATATCGCCTCAAACCGTGCATCTTGGCGCCTCACAGTTCGGCGGGAAGCAACCTCCTTTGAAGAAGACCGCAGAGCCCACCTCACTGACAAAAGGCAAAGGAGGAAAAACCCAACACCCAACCCCAACCAACCAATTTTCCCCTGCAACCGCTGCAACCGTGTCTGCCTGTCCCGCATCGGACTTGTCAGCCACAAACGAGCCTGCAGCTGACGTGGACATTACCCCTCCATAAATCTTCGTCCGCGAAGCCAAGCCAAAGAAGAAGAAAGAAAGATTCTGTACCATCTACATTTGCTTCAGCCATCAGTAGGATACTGTTCTTTCCAAAGTTTCCAACACCTGTTCATTACATTTTCTATATAATTACTTTTTTTTTGGTCTAAATTTGCTGCTCTCTCCCTGTTCTCCAATTATATCCTCTCCATTTGTCACCTTCCTTTGACTTCTTGGCCCTCTCCTCCATTATCTTCTGGAAAGTAACCGAACAGAATCAAGCAGTGGTGACCCTTAAATGACAGACCAATACCTGGTAATAGTAATGGAAATGCATTGTCAGGAATATATTTGATATACTTAGATGCTGAAATACTAAACAATGATAAATGTGCTTTCAGAGAAGAAAAGAGTCTTTTAAATTAATATCTTCAAACATTATTTGAAAAAAATGTGCAAGGGAATCAACAGTAGATCTCTTGTAGAATTTGGTGTTTTCAGGGAAAGCCAAAGGGTTACAGCACTGGTGAGAAAGAACACAGAACACTACAGCACAGTACAGGCCCTTCATCCCACAATTTTATGTCAACCTATGTAAACCTACTCCACAACAATCTAATTTTTCCTACTCCACACCCATGACCCTCTATTTTTCTTACATCCATGTGCCTATCTACGTCTTTTGACCTTCCTGCAGTTCCTCTAATATTCTCCTGCCAATTATGTTCTCCTGCCTTCTGCCTTAATTTTTTTTTCTCTTCATGCCCTCCTAAATTTATTTTATCCATGCAACCAGCCATTTCCCCTTTAGATGACTTTTAACTGCTTAAACTCTAGCCTCCAATCATGGCCCCACTATCCCAACAGTGAAAGGTCCGATCTTTTCTGCCTTCATGGCCCTTACCTGAATATTCCATTCACTACCCTATGATCTTCTAAATTATTATTTCATCTCCAGCATCTCTATTGAACCAGTCTCCACCACCAACCCTAGCAATGCATTCCAGGCATCCGTCACTCTCTGTGTTAAAAAAAAGACCTCTGACATCTTCCCTAAACATCCCTCCACTACCCTAATGAGATTTTGTCTGGTATTTGCTATTGCTCCCCCAAGAAAAATGTACTGGCTGCCCACCCTATCTAGGCCCTATCTAAGGGATACAATCACTGTCTCCTGATACCCAAAGCCTTTCTTCCATCTATGAGGCACAGTTAGGAATATGTTTAAATAATCAAGATGTGGGCAAAACCAGCAACTCTTAGACAGTCTGCTACCATAGATGTCAACCAGTGGAGAACCTACTTCACAGCTTTGGTGACCAGAGTGCAATCCTGATCTCCAGTACTTCACATGTGGAGTGTTTACATTCTTCCTGTAACCATAATGGGTTTGCTCTGCATGTTTCGCTTTCCCAACACATTCCATACATGTCTGGGTTGATGGGTTAGTTGGCCATTGTATATTGCCCTGAGTATGTTGGTGAAGAGTAGAATCAGTGTGATGGGGAGTGGGTTGATGGTGATGTGGGAAAAATTAACATGATGCTTGATCGTCAATGTGGACTCTGAGTTGAAAAACCTGTTTCCATATTATGACCAACCAAGACAAAATAGATGGCATGACTGACCTATCATCAACAATCTTCAACATTTAATTCCTTTATCACTAGGCATGGTAGCTTCAGTGTGTACAAAATGCACTGTAGTTTCGTGCCTGGGGAAACTCCATGCATTGTGGGATGGATTTTAATTCCATACCTAATTTCATCACTATCTCTGTCGAGTCCACTGCAGCCTTCAAGTTGGGTGCCACTTAAAATCTGGGTTTTGTTCCCCATTGTGTATGCCTAAAGATATATTGAGGAATAAGAGGAATCTATCTACATATGGACAACATGGAAAGCACATAGTGATACCTTGGAGAAAGTCCACACAATAGAAGATGAGATGCTGGAGGTCTTAACATGTACAACAGAAGATAAATTCTCAGGGCATCAATTGAACTAGTGCCAAAGAATAGCAGAATGAGCCACCTCAATGACTATCACCAAGTAGTACTTGCATCTACAGTAATGAAATGCTTTGATAGGTTGGCCACAGCCAGAATTAACTCATAAAAGACCTGCACTCACTTCAATTCACCTACTGCCACAATCGCTCCACAGCAGATGCAATCTCACTGGCTCTCTACTCAGTCTTGGACCACGTCGACAACACTTACATCAGGCTTCTCTTCATTGACTATAGCTCAGCCTTCAAAACCATTATACCCTCACTACTGGTCAGCGAGCTCTAAATCTAGAGTCTCTGCACCTGGATCAGTGACTTCCTTATCAGAAGACTACAGTCAGTACGAATTGGAAACAATGTCTCCTCACTGACAATCAACACGGGCGCACCTCAAGGATGCATGCTTAGCCCACTACTCTACTCACTCTACACCCATGACTGTGTGGCCAGGCACAATTCAAATGCATTCTACAAATGTGCTGATGACACCACGGTTGTTGGCAGAATCACAGATGGCAATGAGGAAGTGTACAGGAGGGAGATTGATCAGCTTCTTCCCCTCTGCCATCAGATTTCTGAATGGACAATGAACCACAGACATTCCCTCACTTTCTCCTATTTTTTTTTTAAATAGTGTATTTATAGAAATGTAATTATTGCAATTTTGGTCTTGTGATGCTTAAAACTGCCGCAAAATAATATCATGACACGTTTATGACAATAAATTCTAATTCTGAGTCTGATCAAGTCTATACTAGGTCATATGGGAAGCTAGGAAAGAAATTGCAGGAGACCAGGCAAAGATAATTGCACCTTGATGGACATGGCTAAGATACCAGAAAACTAGAAAGTGACTAATGTTCTGCCATTCTTTAAAAAAGGCTGGAAGCCCAAGCCAAGGATCTACAGGCCGGTGACTATCAGTCATGGGTAAGTTCCTGGAGGAGATCCCAAGAGACAAGATCTATTTGGAAAGGTAAGGACTGATTAGGGGAGTCAGATGGCTTCATGTATGGGAACTCACCTCACAAATTTGATTTTTTTTTTTAAGATGTCAACAAGAAGATTGATGAGAGCAGGGTGATAGATGTTGTATATATGGACTTTAACAAGACCCCACATGATCAGCTGAACCAGAAGGTCATGGTATGATATGGGGGCACCCAATATCTTTGATCAAAAAGCCCTGTATAAGGTAGTGGACATAACCCAAAACATCACAGGCAAAATCCTTTCCATCATCGAGAACATCTACAGGGATGCTGCCATCCGGAAAGAGGTATAGGTGCCCCAAGACTTGCACCATCAGGCTCAGGAACAGCTGATACTCCTCCACCATCAGACTCCTCAACAATAAACTCAGTCAGGGACTTATTTAAGGATTCTTACCTTTTGAACTTTATTGGATTTTTTTCTCTCTGTATTGCAATTTGTTAACGTTTTTTTTTTACATACATATGCTGCGTACAGTTTTTTTTTGCCCTATCATTAAGTGATAATTTTGCCTCACACACAGGAAAAAGAATCTTAGTGTTTTATGTGATGTCTGAAATCCGAAAATCCTAAGGGATCCAGGAAACTGGCAAATTGGATCCAGAATTGACTTGGTGGCAAGAGTCAGAGGGTTGGTCGTGGAGTGACGTTACTCATATTGGAGATCTCAGTCTGCTATTGTTTTTCATCTTTATTATAGACTAGATGTCAATGGTTTAGTAAATTTTTGCGTAACACAAAAATTGATGGTTTAGTGGACAGTGAAGAAGGTTATCTGAGATCAATCTAAGAAAGTTCTGGCCAAGGAACACCAGATGGAATTGAACTCAGACCAGTGGGAGGTGTTGCACTACGGTAGTTTAACCCAGGGCAGGCCCAAGTTGGAGAGTGTTGAGGAACAGAGATTTGGGGATACAGGTATATAGTTCCATGAAAATGGTGACAAAGGTAGACAGGGTGGTGAGGAAGATATCTGCCATGCTTGCCTTCTTTGGTCAGGAGAATATAGGAGCAAGAATATCATATAATGACTGTACAAGACATGAAATATTGTGAGCAGTTCTGGTCACCCAGCTAATAGGAATGATGTCATTAAGCTGGAAAGGAGACTTTATCAGGAACATCAGGCTTGAATTATAAAGAGAGCCTAGATAGATTGGAATTTTCCTCTCTGGAGCATAGGGGCCTAAGGATACCCTTATAGAGATTTATAGAATCAAAAACTACAGGGCATAAATTTAAGTGAGGGGAAAAATTTAAAAGGGAAATGTAGTGCACCTTTTTCACATAAAGTGTGGTGGGTACATGGAATGCACTGGCAGGGGAACTGGGAGAGGCAGTGGCAATTGTATTTAAAAGACAGTCAGACAGATGCCTGAATATGAAATGTTCTGAAAGATATGGGCTGAACGCAGGCAAATGGGACCAGCTTAGGTGGACAAGTTACTCAGCAAGGAGGTGTTAGGCTGAAGGATCTGTTTCTGTGCAGTATGATTTTATGAACCCAACGGGTAGCCACACTTTAATCCTGTTGGATGAGAAGTCACATGCTTTGTAACAACACAATGATCTTACTGACTAGTCAACAGTCTGTCACAGAAGATTGAAGGCTCAGCATATGTTCGATTTAAGGGTTCTGCCTTGCAAATCAATCTCTATTTCTTCTATGCACATTTGTGAATGCAAGTATCCTTCAGCCCTCAATGTTATGCTGACCTATGTATTCTGACCAAAAAAAAATAAACCCTTCCTCCCCAATAGCCTATTTTTCTTTCATCCATGTGCCTGACTTTTCTTTCTTTCTTTCTTTGGCTTGGCTTCGCGGACGAAGATTTATGGAGGGGTAAATGTCCACGTCAGCTGCAGGCTCGTTTGTGGCTGACAAGTCCGATGCGAGACAGGCAGACACGGTTGCAGCGTTTGCAGGGGAAAATTGGTTGGTTGGGGTTGGGTGTTGGGTTTTTCTTCCTTTGTCTTTTGTCAGTGAAGAGGGCTCTGCGGTCTTCTTCAAAGGAGGTTGCTGCCCGCCGAACTGTGAGGCGCCAAGATGCACGGTTTGAGGCGATATCAGCCCACTGGCAGTGGTCAATGTGGCAGGCACCAAGAGATTTCTTTAGGCAGTCCTTGTACCTCTTCTTTGGTGCACCTCTGTCACGGTGGCCATATAACACGATCTTGGGAAGGCGATGGTCCTCCATCATTACCTCTGGCGAGGCATTCTAGGCACCCACAACTCTCCTCATAAAAACCTTACCCCTGATGTCTCCCCTAACCTTTCCTCCCTTCACATTGAACAGACATCCTCTGGTGTTTGCTACTCCCGCCCTGGGAAAAAGGTGCTGGCTGTCTACCTTATCGATGCCTCTCAGGCTAACTTTGCCTCTATTGCTTTCCATGGATACCCATCGAGTTCCTCCAGCATTCCGTGTGTTGATCACAGGCAACAGGAGACTGGACAGTACCACTGAGAAAATAAGATGTCATCCAAGGATTTCTAGATGGAATAATCTGGTGGAAAATTGAACCAATGCAGTTTAGTACAAATGATGGGAATGGATAAAAGAAATCGTACAGGATGGCAGTGAGGACGTGTACCTACACAAATGGACACAGAGGTAATGGCGTAATCTCCGAGGGCTTCAGTGAGAAATCTCATAAACATGAAACAATATTTATTAATTGACTCATCTTCCATAGGTGTTGAGTGTCTCTGACTGTGTGATACGACTAGTTGCATATTAGTGTTTTGCATCGAGGACTGAAGAATGCAGTTTCATCGGGTTGCACTTGTGCAATCAAATGAACAATAAACTTGACTTGTGGCATAAAGAATGATGCAGGAGTAAAAGTAAACTATCTGGATTTTAAAAAAAAACAAAGCTGAGTTTGAGGACATATAGACCAGGGAAGAAGCTCAATCAAAGCTTGTGAATCATCTGGTTCAACCCAAGAGAGACACCAGGGAGGAAGATAAAGTCATTGGCATGGGAGTTAAAGATGATGCCTTTGGTTAAGATGAAGGAAATGGCAATTCATCTGTGATTTAAAATCAGGGTTGTTAGTCCAACAGCAGAGAAACATTGATGGGATTAAAGAAGGTGATGAAATAATAGATGATCATTACCAATATACACATGAAAAGTGATACTGCTCTGAGAACGAGTGAGGAACAGGGGATTTCCAGATAAAAAATGAATCTTTTATTATGGAACTGTTTTAATTGCATTAGTATTGCTGACAGATTAGCTAATTTCCCATGGGCCGCCGAAACAGCATTCTGGGATTAACGTGGGTGGAACCACAATTTTGATCTGTTGATCAGTAACAGTACCTGTCACTGACACATGCAACATCTCATCATCTTCTTCCAATGTCTGTCAAATGGCATCAAATTTTAGACCCATTGGCAAACATCATCCTCGGCTCTCCAAGTTACACGTGACATCGGAGCAAAAGGTCAGTGACCAACTAAGTCAGAAGTTTGCTTTTTACTATCTTCTTGAGATTCTCTCATTAGAAGGAATATGTTTCTGTAGAGGGGGTGAGAGAGGAAGTGAGTGTCAGTACAGGGAGCTAAATCAGAAAGATAGCAAGCACATTATAAAATTGATTCCGTTATTCTGCTGCTTGAGAGGTCAATAAAAACCCGAGCAATGGGCTGGGTCCAACTCCAAGCAATACTGGAATAAAGTGTATAAATTAACAACAGAAATAGCTGTTAACAGTTATGTCCTGACTGGGATTACAGAGACATGACTCCAGAGTGACCAACGTTGGGAACTTCATATTCAATGGTGCTCAATGTCTAGACTGAAGTGCATCAGTTGTCTGGATGTGTGTGGATGTGTGCTTGTGTGTTTTTGCATTGAGGATCGGAGGACACTGTACTTGTACAATCCGATGATAATAAACATGAACTGGAACTGAAAGAACAAGGTGAGTAATGTTAAAAACACAGAAATTCTGGAGAAACTCAGTAGGTCTTTCAGTACTTCCAGGAGAAGAAGGTGGACAACCAAAGTTTCAGGCATGAGCCTGGCCCTGAGCTCAGGCCCAAAATGTCAGTAATATACCTTTACCTCCTACAGATGCTGTCAGACCTGCTGAGTTTCTCCAGCATTTCTGTGTTTTTACTACGGTCTCGGCATCTGCAAACTTTGATGAGTTAGCATTGCTCATTAAAGAAGAGGTTCATGCAATTCTAAGAAAGGACTTCAGCTTGGGTCATGTGGAATCTGCATGGGTCAAGTTATGGAACACCTCAGGACAGAAAGCATTAGTGGGTTTGGTGTACAGACCACCAAACAGAAGGTGAGTTTGGGGATGGCATCAAGCAAAAAATAAGGGAAGTATGCAATAAAGGTACAGCAGTATCACGGACGAGATTAATATGCAGGTAGTTTGGGAGAATCAAACTGGTAGCAATACGGTAGAGGCAGATTACCTGGTGTGTCAGGGATGGTTTCCTCGACATATTGGTCAAGGAAACAACTAAAGAGAAGGCAAACCTAAATTGGACATTGAACAATGAGGCAGGATTGATTAGCAATCTTGCTCTGTGAGACCCCACTGACCATGATGGAGTGATGGAACATTTCATTAGCTTGGAGAGTGACACTGTTAATTCAGATACTTAGGCTCAGTACAAAGAATGTTAACTGGGAAGATATGAGGAATCAACTGGCAAAAAAAAGCATTGGGGTGACAATGGATAGATAATGGCAGGTATTTTAATAATAACATGGAGGAACTTCAAAAGCTCTGCATCCTGATTTGCCGTAAAAATAAAACCAGGAAGGCAGCTCAACTGTGACTAGCAAAGGAAATCAGAGAGAACATTCCAACCAAAGAAGGGGCATATAAATTGGCAAGGTAAAGCAGCAAACCAGAGGAATTGGGAGAGATTTAGCATTCAACAGCGGAAGATGGGGGAAAGAGAGTACAAGAGTAAACTTGCAGGAAACATAAAAAACTGACCGCAAAAGCTTCCATCAGAATGTAAGGAGAAAGGGGGGAATGCCAACATGGCATAGAAGACAGACATTCAATTCCACCCTTCACCAGCTAGTTTTTTAAATACCCATTTAAAAAAATTTATAAAAGTGATTAAAAGTAGTATTTACAGTTATTGGAATACTAGAGGTCTACAACGGCTACCAATGTGAAAAAAACGAAACCTCAATTACAGAAGAAATTATCTTACAAGAGTGTCGAAGAATTGAGGCCTACATGTTCAGTTGAAACCATGGAGTAGTCGGTGGGAATCCCCAAGGCTCAGAGGATTCCTGCCCGGTTAGTATGACACCGGCACTGATCCTGCCTCCGCAAAGATGGCACCGGCTTGATGACAAGCTCGGCTGGTGCTGAACCGCGCTGAAGTCGGGTGCGCGGGTGGTCTGGCCAAGAAAGGGGCCCTTGAGCCCGTGATATTGTCAGGTAGGTCAGGGACGCGCAGTGTTGCGTTGGAGGACGCACCTACACAGTCGTTGGTCCTACCGGGCATGCGTGGTGCTTCCAGGGTTCAGGATCTATTAGAACGGGTGTGGGCTGTGGGGGGGCCTGAGCGGCAGCGCCCTGATGAGTTCGGGGTGTCGTTGTCGGGTGTTCAGATCCGCAGCCACACCGGAAGAGGACCAGTGGTGTCTGAAGAAGACTTCCAGGTTCACATTATACATTTTTTTGCTTCAGCTAAGGCTATCATAATAAATTTTTTGTGCGCTTCATCCAGTTTGAGGCCTAATTCTTTACTTCTTATATTACTTAGAAGAAAGATCTCTGAATTTTTTGGTATGTTGTTTTTTGAGATTTCATTTAATATCTGATTTAGATCTTCCCAAAACTTTTCCACTTTCTCACATGCCCAAATTGCATGTACTGTTGTTCCCGTTTCTTTCTTACAGCGAAAACATCTATCTGATACTGTTGGTCCCATTTATTTAACTTTTGGGGCGTGATATATAGCTTGTGTAACCAATTGTATTGTATCCTGCATAACCTCGTGTTTATTTTATTTCTCATAGTTCCGGAGCATAGCTTTTCTCATTTTTCATTTTTTATCTTTATGTTTAGATCTTGTTCCCATTTTTGTTTGGGTTTACAGCTTATTTCATCATTTTCCTTCTCTTGCAGCTTGATGTACATGTTTGTTATAAATCTTTTAATTATCATTGTGTCTGTAATCACATATTCAAAGCTGCTTCCTTCTGGTAACCTCAGTCTGCTTCCCAATTTGTCCTTTAAGTAGGTTTTCAGTTGGTGGTATGCAAACATTGTACCGTGAGTTATACCATATTTGTACTTCATTTGTTCAAAAGATAATAAATTATTTCCCAAAAAACAATTTTCTATTCTTTTGATCCCTTTTCTCTCCCATTCTCTAAAGGAAAGGTTATCTATTGTGAAAGGGATTAATTGATTTTGCGTCAATAATAATTTTGGTAGTTGGTAATTTGATTTTTTCCTTTCTACGTGAATCTTCTTCCAAATGTTGAGCAGATGGTGCAGTACTGGTGAACTTCTATGTTGCACCAGTTTTTCATCCGACTTATAAAGTACATGTTCAGGTACCTTCTCCCCTATTTTATCTAGCTCTAACCTGGTCCAATCTAGTTTTTCCCTTGTTTGATAAAAATCTGATAGATATCTTAATTGTGCTGCTCTATAATAATTCTTAAAGGTTGGTAGCTGTAAGCCCCCTTGTTTGTACCATTCTGTTAATTTATCTAGTGCTATCTTCGGTTTCCCCCCTTTCCATAAGAATTTCCTTATTATTTTCTTTAGCTCATTGAAGAATTTCTCCCTGAGAATACAGGAATGGTACATAGAAATGAATAAATGTATTCCATTGGAAAAAATAACATATAATTTAAAAAATAAAGTCACAGTTTTCGAACAAATTTGGAAACCGTACATGGAACACAACAGAGAGGGCCTACCGCGGACCTTCACCCCCTAAAATGATAGAATGAGAAGAAAATGAAATGAACTGACCAGTGTGTAAAAGTAGATGACACAAATTTCTTGTTTATTTTCACTGTGTGATGACATTGTTTAATGCGTTTATTGTATTGTATATGTTGAACGTTTAATGGGTTTGGAGGGGGGTGGGAAGGAGGGAGGGAAGGGAGGGGGGAGAAAGGGGAGAAAATGACACTGTGTATATTCAAGAGGGAAATGCTTGTGTGTATTTTGGTTAATATGGTTCATAGTGTGAAAAATAAAAAAAAATTTAAGAAGACGATGACTTACCTTTGCTAGGCAGCACACAGGAACAAATGGAGGTGGAGACCAGGGAAGGTAGGCCTCAAAGGGAGGTGATGGAACCCAGAATGGATTCTATGTGTGGTGTTTTAGAAGGGATTGCCTACCAAATGGATAATATGTTCAAACAGATGTCTCGAGGACTTTTGGAAGTAAAAACTAAAATGAGTACTATGTGTGAAGACATGACAAATATGAAACAAGATATGTCTGTAGTTAAAAGTGATGTTAATAGATGTATAAAATCAGTTGATACAGTACAAGATAATTTTTAAAAAATTGAAGCCGCTATTTATGAATGTAAAAATCAAGTTGAACATAATATGGAAAAAATATAAAAAGTGGAAAATTCTTTTGTGGATTGGGGAATTCAGAAGAATGAACTATTGAAGAAAATTGATTCATTGGAAAATCAAAGTCAGAGGAATAATGTGAAAATAGTGGGTCGTCCAGAAGATATTGAAGGTTCCGACCCAATAACATTTTTTAGGAAATTGATTCTTGAGATGTTGGGCAAGGAGTTTTTTCCGAAAGGTTTGGAGTTGGATCGAGCACATAGAGCATTAAGGAAGAAGCCATTTTCGGGACAATCACCACGGGCGGTTTTAATTCGTTGTTTGAAATATCAAGATAGAGAAATGATATTACGACTGGCAGTGTAAAAGGCACGACAAAGTCAAACTCCAAATGATTCAAAAGAAGAGTATTTTCTTATACAGATTTGAGTCAAGAAATTATTAGGCGACGTCAGGAATTTAATTCAGCTAAGGAAGTATTGTGGCGGAAGGGTTATAAATTTGCTTTTGGCGACCCTGCGGTGTTAAAAGATTTTAATGGTAATTTTCAATCTCAATTTTTTGAAAATTACCATGATGCATTAATTTTTCTCAATTCGTTGCCAGATTTGTGAGGAAATGGCCGGTTTTCATTGTTGTCACCTAAAAGGGCAAATGGGAATGGGAAGAATGGGAAGAATGGGAAGCATAGAAAGAGTGGAAAGAAAGAAGAGCTGACACAAAGTCTTCTTGATATTGAAGACCCGGAACAATCATTGGGACTGGAATCACTGGGTTGAATATATTTACTGTATTTGATTATGTTTAATTGAATAATGTATGTAGGTCTGGCTGGGGGTGGGCATGGATGGCACCAAAATCTTTGACAGTCATCTGCTGCTAGTGGGTTTACCACACCCAGATTTTTAGGGCATTACTACCTCTAGGTGGTATTTCTTAGGGGTGATTTTTTCTTTAATTTTTTTCTTGACATTTTATAGGGGAGGGATTGTGATTTTAAGGATTTATAAGGGGAGTGATATTTAGTAGTGTGTGATCATATTGTTAGTTTGTAGAAATGTCTAATTTGAAATTTGCAACTTTTAATGTTCAGGGGTTGAATAATCCAATTAAGCGGAAACGAGTTTTGGCCTATATTAAAAAAAATGAAAGTTGACATTGCTTTTTTGCAAGAAACACATCTGACTAAAAAAGAACACTTGAAATTGAAGAGATTGGGTTGGTCATGTGTTTTCTTCTTCTTTTAATTCTAAGGTGAGGGGTGCAGCGATTTTAATTCACAAGTTTGCCTTTTGAATTACAACCTTTGGAGGGAAATGCTGGGAGAGCTTTGAGGGTGAATTGTAAATTTTTTGCTGAATCTTGGACTTTGCTTAATGTTTATGCATCTAATATAGATGATGAATGTTTTATTTCAGAAGCTTTTTTGTTGTTAAATCAGGCTAATGAAAATATCTTAGTTGGGGGAGACTTCAACTGTGTTTTGGACCCTTTATTGGATAGATCTCCGAAAAGTATAAGGAAATCAAAGATGGCGATACAAATTGGGGCTTTGATGAAAGATTTAAATTTAGTGGATATTTGGAGAAGAGTTATTCCTATGGAGAAAGATTTTTCTTTTTATTCATCTCGGCATGATTCATTTTCCAGAATAGATTTTTTTTGGTATCGGCACATTTACAGGGTAGAGTACTACAGGGTGAGTATAAAAGTAGGGTTATATTGGATCATTCTTTTATTCATTTTATCAAAAATTATATACTTCTGAGGGGAAACAGGATAATGGTTCCATTGAATCTTATTTATCTAAATTAATGTTACCAGTATTAGGGGAGGAAGATGTTATAGAAAGGGAATCTCCGTTTACAGATTTTGAGATCAAGGAGGCTATAGGAAATGCCAAATGGAAAGTCACCGGGGGATGATGGATTCACTGTGGAATTTTATTAACATGACGATACAAATTGGGGCTTTGATGAAAGATTTAAATTTGGTGGAAATTTGGGTGATGACAAATGATCAAGTTTCCTTACCATTCAAATTGACATGTTCAACCCGGCAAGGGTGTCCATTGTCACCAGCCTTATTTGCATTGGCTATTGAACAGTTAGCTCAGACAATAAGACAGAATGAAAAGATAAGAGGGATGAGAGTTATGGATATGAGAGTTATGGATGAGGAATATAAGATTAATCTATTTGCAGATGTTGTTTTGATATACTTGACAGAACCAAAACAGTCATTGCCACATTTGCAGGAATGTTTATTACAATTTGGAAAATTATCTGGATATAAAGTTAATTGGGATAAGAGTTAAATTTTGCCAGTTGGAGAGGGTGATTATTCAGAGTATAAAAATATTATAAAATTGAAATGGTCCGATAAAATTAAATATTTAGGAATAACTGTAAATGCTGATTATCAATCATTATATAAGTTAAATTATGTTTCTTTATTAAAAAAGATTAAAACAGATTTAATTAAATGGAAAGACCTTCCGTTTTGGTCGAGTAAATTGTATTAAGATGAACATTTTTCCTCGAATCCAATATTTATTTCAATCAATACCATGTTCCTTTTCAAAGGGTTTTTTTCAGGATTTAAATAAAGTTGTGAGGGAATTTTTATGGAAAGGTAAATTACCACGAATAGCATTGTATAAACTCACATGAAAATATGTGTTAGGTGGACTCCAGTTACCTCATTTTCAAAATTATTATGAAGCAGTTCAGTTGAAATTTATTAGTAGATTGATGGACTTGGACCAATCTCCAAGTTGGGAGAAAGTGGAGATGGCTTGTATTTCTGAAGTTGAGGTGCATCAATTTATATTTCGATGGAATATGAATTTGTTGCGGGAATATAATATGCCGGTATTAAAACATTTGTTAACGGTATGGACTAGAAGAAATAAAGTTTTAGGATCAAAAGGTAAATTATCAATTTTAACCCCATTATATAATAATCAGCTTAATCCTTTTCAATGTTTAATAATCATTTAAAGAGTTGGGATTCTAAGCGTATAAAGATATTGCAGGATTGTTTTGAGGAAGAACAACTTCTTTCTTTTAATCAATTGAGGGAACGACTTGATATCTCTGAAAATGCTCTGTTTGTTTATTACTAACTTAGAGCTTTGGTAAAAGATATTTATGGTAAAGAGATGATTCTATATGTATTGACAAAATTTGAATCTTTGATTTCCTCAGTACCAAAAAAGGGTTATATTTTAGTTATGTATCAAGTGTTACAAGATAGTATGGATAAACTGCACTGGGAGAAGTCTAAGCTTAAATGGGAAAATGATTTAACGTTTATTTTTCCGGATATGGAATGGCTAATTATAACTTTTTTACATCAGTTATATTTAACTCCAGAGAAATTAAAAAAAATATGGTTTTAGTAATTTGGATTATTGTTTCAGGTGTGGTTTATGTACTGGAACTTTTTTTACATGCTGTTTGGTCTTGTGTTAAAGTACAACCATTTTGGGAAGAAATTAGGTTAGTTTTGGAAAAATTATATAATATTAAGTTACCATTAGACCCATCTATTTTTTTAATGGGCTATATGGTTCCTTTAAGGGAATTAGGGTTGGATAAGTTTCAAATTGCATTTGTATGATTAGTGTTGTCTGTGGCATGAAAATGCGTAGCTAGTAAATGGAAAGATAATATAGCGATTAGTATAACACGTTGGCAGAATGAATTGAAAGCTTGTATTGTTATGGAATAAAATACATATAATCTACATGATAATTATTCCTTTTTTGTTAATAAGTGCCTACCTTATTTGGAATATATGCATTTGGATGTACTTTGATTTATTAAATACTTTTAGTTTTTTTTGTTTATGTTCTTGGGTCTCCTTAAGAGAGCTGGCTGATAGGGGGGGGGGGGGGGTGAGGGGGAAGGAAGGGGTTTGGTTTTTTTGGGTTTTTTTTTGCATTTTATTATATATATATATATATATATACACTTATACAAAATTGTTCTTACTGAATGAATTGTATACTTTTTATTTAATGAACTTTTAAATAAATAAAGTTTAAAAAAAAGTATGTAAGGAGAAAGGGACGAGTTCATGCAAATGTAGGACCATTACAGTAAGCATCAGGGGAATTTAGGGAACAAAGAAAGGGCAGACCTATTAAAAATTCTTTGCTTTTGATTTCACAAAGGAAGATACACACATATATCCAGGAATACCGGGGTTCAGAGGGCAAGCAGAGAGGTAGAATTGAGGGAAATTGTAATTAGTTGTGAATTTGTGTTAGGTAAATTGATGGTGTTGAAAGATGATAAATCCCAGAGTACTTTAGGAGGTGGACCTAGAAGATTATTTTCCAGCATTGCCCACACTCTAATCCTTTGGATTAGAGCAGTGATTCTCAACCTTCCCTTCCCACTCACAAACCACTATAAGTAATCCTTATGCCATAAGTGCTCTGTGATTAATAAGGGATCACTTAAAGTGGTTTGTGAGTGGGAAGGGAAGGTTGAGAATCACTGCTCCAGACCCGAAAGTTACTGAAATATTTTGCTTGAGGAAAATTGTCATTGGCCCATTTCCTTTGGAGAAATGAAACCATGCACATAATGAGTCAATTAAGAATGATTAAAACAGTGGTTTTCAAACTTTCTTTCCACCTTAAGCAATCCCTTACTAATCACAGAGCACTTATGGCATAGGGAATACTTAAAGTGGTATGTGAGTGGATAGAAAAAGGTTGAGAACCACTGGATTAGAAGATCACTAATATGATAACATTCTTTTCAAAAAAAATGAGAGAGAAAATTTGGGGAATGATAGGTACAGGTTAGCTTGACCTCAGTTATGGGGGAAATGCTAGTTAGTTATTGCTGTGTTTTTGGAGAGGGGTAACAGGATTAATCCAAGTCAGCATGGATTTATGGAAAAAGAAATAAGGCTTGACAAATGTTCCAGAATTTTTTGAGTATGTAACTAGTAGAGTGAACAATGGTGATCCAGTTGATATGGTGTATTTTGGACTTTCAAAAGAGACAAGAGATTGGTGTGAAATATTAGAGAACATGAGAGAGGAGATAGAGAACTGGTTGACAGGCAGAAGGCAGTGACTGATTAGAAATGAGTCCTTTTCAAATTGGGAGTCCTTTACTAGTGAGGATCGAAACGGTTCAGTGTTGAGACCCTAGCTATTTGTGATATTAATTACCTAGATGTTGGAATGGAATGTAATATCGCTGAGTTTGCAGATAACACTAAGATGGGTGACACTGTGGGCTATTAAGAAAGATTGCAAGAGGGTGAAAGGTACAAATTAGCAGAGTGGGTAAATGCATGGCACATGCAGTATAATGTACTTAAATGTGAGGCTATACACTTTGTTGCAGATAACTGGAAGGCAGATTATCTGAATGGATACATTAGGAAAAGGGGTTGTGCAATAAGACAAGGTGTCATGGTGCATCAGTCATTGAATGTTGGTATGTCAGTAGAGCAGGCAGTGGAGAAAGCAAATGGTATGTTGGCCTTTACTGTAAGCAGTTTAAATACAGAATCAGGGAGGTCTCATTGCAGTTGCATCAGAATTTAATGAGGCCACAACTTGAGTATTGTGTGCAGTTTTGCTTTCCTAATCTGAGGAAGGACATTCTTGCTATTGAGTGCTTGACAGACTGCTTCTGGGGATGGCAGGACTGATGCAAGAAGAAGGATTGGCATTATACTCATTGGAATTTAGAAAAATGATATGTGGTTGGGGGGGGGGGAATTTAAATAACATATGAAGAATCTCTAAAGTGGTCTATATTGACCCATGGGGGGTCGATGGGACTATCCAAAGGGTCGAAAAATGCCAGGAGGTCGAAAGGTGGTGGGGGGGGAGGGTCGATTAACACCGTGGGGTTGATTGAACTTCTGTGTTGGGAAAGAATCATAGAGCCCAAGGTCCCCACTACTGCAGGAAGCCTTATGTCCCTGCTCCTGCCGGGCTCCCCTCCCTTCTGAGTCCCATGGCCTTAAACCTACTCAGCCTAATGGTTAATCTGCTACTGATTCTGTCAAATCTAACATCTAAGAATAGCTACTTAAAGAAAACCTTGCACCAAATTCAGTAGCTTCTGAGGTGACAGGAAATGCAATAAGGCAGATTTGGCTGCAAGATCTAACCAACAGAATGGAGACACACTACAGGAGGGCCGAAAGCTAAATTAGCAGAATTCATGGTCGAGTCGACCAACAGTCCAACAATTGTGTCAGCCTCCACAGTTCAACACAACAAACTCAGTGATTTGCCATAAACAGCAAACTACAACCCTGGTAATTAGAGCAGATCCAGCCACATGCATTCTATACTGCAGCTGTTCGCACAGATTGGTCAGAAGCCAACAGTGCCTCACTAAATGAATGATTCCCATCATATAGCTTCTAGTAAAAGAGATATTGCTTACAAATATTGAATATAATTTACAAATATTGAATATAATTTGCAAATACAACACAAGACAGAGTCAGTCCAGCAAAGCAAAGAGGAAATCTATTTTCCCCAAAGGTAACAGGGGTCACTGGCAATATCCTGGAACGAGCACTGGGAGGTTTGAGCAAGGTAGAGCACAAGCCTGTGCCATTAACGGTAACTGTAATTATCACTGTGACACACTCTTGTCAAGAAATTGTTAGCTGGCATCAAATCATAGCAATCGACAAAAGAAATCCTTTCTCCAAAGTTTCATTACGCATGAAGGTCATTCAAAAATTTGTGCTGCAGAATTTTGTTCCCTTGTGTAATGTTTATACATGTGCAGGATGTCTTTAAGGACTGTTAATATATCACAAGGTATAATTCTTGCAGATACTGCTGCTCAGTAGAGACACTTCCTTCAATAAAGAACATGTTTATAGCTCTATCTCCATTATTTGTTTTTCCAAGTAAAAACACTAAGGAACCTAGAGTAGTACATTTTGAAATGAACCTGTTCCAAGTTATCGACCACCCAGAATTTAAATCCCAGTTTGGTGCTTTTGCAGTATATTGCACTGATTCAAAATAACTTACTACTTTTAACAATATGACCATTAGTGCTTACCTCACCAGTTCGTCTATCGTAGTAACAGGTCTATGGCGGATGCCATCTCACTGCCTCTACACAAAGCCCTGGAACACCTGGACAGCAAAACTGATCAGCAAAATCCAAGATCTGGCAGTTGACACCTGACTGTGTAATTACATCATGGATTTCCTCATCTCCAGACCACACTGAAGATTGGTAAGAACTTGTCCTCCGCAATCTCCACCAGTACTGCAGCATCACGGGGCTGCGTTCTTAGACCCCTGCTCTACTCACTTTACACTTACGACTATGTAGCTTCGTACAACAATAACACCATCTACAAATTTGCTGACGAAACCACGGGTTGTATAAGGGAAGGGGATGAGTCAACATACAGGATGCAGATTGAAACTTGACTGAATGGTGCACCAACAACAACCTTGCACTCAATGTCACCAAAACTGAGGAGCTGATTGTTGATTTCAGGAAAGGCATTGGGGGATCATTGGGGGGGGGGGGATCAAAGATGGGGAGGGTGAACAAATTTAAGTTCTTGGGAGTCACTACCTCAGAGGATCTTTTCTGGACCCAACACACCAATGGCATTGTGAAGAAAGCATGTCAGCTCCTCTACTTCCTCAGGAGGTTTGGTGTGACACCAGAAACCCTGGCAAATTTCTACAGAGGTGTGGTGGAAAGTGTGCTGACTGGCTGCATCATGGTCTGGTGTGGGGACATTAATACCCCTAAGTGTAAAACCCTCCAAAAGGTAGTGGATGCAGCCTAGGACATCACAGGCAAAACTCTCCCCACCATTGAGTACATCTACAGAGAACACTGCTGTCAGAGAGCAGCAGCGATCATCAAAGACCCTCACCACCCAGCACATGCTCTGTTCTCACTGCTGCCATCAGGAAAGAGGTCTAGGTGCCACAAGACTCGCTCCACCAGATTCAGGAAAAGCTGCTACCCTTCCACCATCAGACTCCTCAATGACAAACGCAATCAGGGACCCATTTAAGGACTCTTACTTGTGCACTTTATTGATTTTCTTTTTTATTGTGTGTTGTACAGTCAGTTTATTTAAATTCGTTATCTGTTCACAGTTCTTTATTTGTTTACGCTGTTTTTTTTTGCACTACCAGTTAGTGGTGATTCTGTTTTGCCCGCGAGGAAAAGAAGCTCAGGGTTGAATGTGATGCCGTGTATGTACTCTGACAATAAATCTGAAATCTGTAGCGTTGAACAATGCCGAGCAATAATTGCGTTGATATGCAGAGACCACAGACTCTTTTCTCTTTAACACAGCCTCTAGGAAATCTTTCCACCTTGTGTGAAATTGTGTTCAGAAAGAACCCCTGCGCGACAGGTTGCTGTGATCTAAGCATCACTCCAGGTTTCATACACAAATCTCTGGCTAAGATTTTGGTGTGTTACTGAGAAAATGCTACATTTATCCAAATGCATATTCTTAGGTGGTCCCTCGGGATCAATTACAAGTTTCTTCCACTGTGTAGTTTTTAATGAAACAAGCATGGGACTGCAGAATGTGGGACATGTATTTGGCAGGGTGAGGGATAGTGGGAGGTCTGTGAAGCACTCCTCCACTATTTATGCAATAGTGTCTTCTGATAAATGGGCTTGAAGGATTCTTTACCTTGAGCGGTTATCGACTAGGGATTTCCAAGGATCGGCAATAAGTTTGTGCTTTCCAATAATATCCTCAAGTCCTCTTCTTTCTCCGCACGGTAACCTCTTTTCATAAACAAAGGGATGCTTGCTTCTAGAGCCAGGAGGTGGATGATGGCAGAACAGAGTCAACTGAGTGGAATTGAGGATTCAATGCCAGGGATGTTGTGTTGGGATAGCACACCGACGTTGATTGGCTTGTCCTTCCAGTGGATTAGAAGGATTCTGGTGGTACTCATCCAGAGTCAGAGGTGCTTGGTGCAGATAACCAAAATCTCAACAAGCTCTGGATCACCGTTGTGAGGTCAACCTTCAGCTTTTGCCAGCTTCAAGGACTTGATCTTCAAACACCCTTTTCCTTAGATGACACTAACAGATGAGACATTGAAACCAGCAGTTAATTTTGCCATTGATAGTGATGTAAAATACCCAATGCCATAAATTGAAAGGGGAGAAAGGAATTTTTGTCAGTACTCTATCTTGTTTTTATTCCCTAATGGACAAAAGCAGATAAACACATATTTCTTTCTGATTGATGTTTGTGGAATCTGTATCCAAATTGGCTTCAGACCAGCTAACAAAACTGTGATTACACTTCCGCAGCAGACCTAATAACTAAGAAACTTTGTGACCTCCAAAAAGACATAAAAGACTCTGTGCACTTGCATGTTGCCCTCTTGCTTTTGCTTCGGTCTCTTCTTACACTGAGAGGAATCCACGTTTTCACTGCTGATTTCCAAGCACAGAAACCAATTTTCCCTCAATGCTTCAGACTGCTCGTCATCTCATAGTGAATGAGTCTTTAGCGGGTGGTAAACATCTTGATTCTTTAAATTGTTAACTAGGAACTGATAAATGAGGAGAAGGAGTATGTTAATATGCCCCTCAAGTATGCTCCATCTTTTAATAAGATCATGGCCAAGTTAAACCTAGCCTCCTTCCTAGTCATGGTAATCTTTCACTTCCTTGCTTCTCGAGAACTAATTACCTCTACTTAAAAAATATTCAAATAGGTTAATGCGACACTGTTATAGCACCACTAACTGGGACTGGGGTTCTAATCCGGCACTGTCTGTAATAAGTTTGTGCATTCTCCCCGCATCTGCGTGAGTTTCCACCAGGTGCTCTGGCTTCCTCCTGCCCTTCAAAACATACTGGGTGATAGGTCAATTGGGTGGCATGGGCTTGAGAGCCTGTTACCATGTTTTATGTCTAAAATTTAATTCTAAAATTTTTTAAATCACTTCGACCACCATTTTCTTCCCTTGCACTAACTGTAACAGTGAATACTTATCGTTTCTTTATCCTTGATATCTTCTGTCTCTTTTAGTATTGGAGTAATTTAATTTTTACTATGGTAGTTGGTGTGTCTGTGTGGCTGCAGCACCCGAAGACTTCGGTGCATTTGCACTTTAGACTGTGTGTAAGCCAATAAACTCAGAACTTTGAAGACACATGACCCTCATCTCCTCCTTGAATGGCAATTGCTTACTTTGAAACAGATACCCATGGTTCTAGCTCCTCCAACAAGAGGAAACATCGTCTCCACATCCACCTGGTTTAGACTCCTGAGGAACTTGAATGTTTTAATCAACGTAATACATGTACTTTGCTCTCAATTGGGATTTTAATGCCTGATTCGCCTTCCCAAGATCGTGTTATATGGCGAGCTCTCCACTGGCCATCGTGTCAGAGGTGCACCAAAGAAGAGGTACAAGGATTGCCTAAAGAAATCTTTTGGTGCCTGCCGCATTGACCACCGCCAGTGGGCTGATCTCGCCTCAAACCGTGCATCTTGGCGTCTCACAGTTCGGCGGGCAGCAACCTCTTTTGAAGAAGACCGCAGAGCCCACCTTACTGACAAAAGACAAAGGAGGAAAAACCCAACACCCAACCCCAACCCACCAATTTTCCCCTGCAACCGCTGCAACCGTGTTTGCCTGTCCCGCATCAGACTTGTCAGCCACAAACGAGCCTGCAGCTGACGTGGACATTTACCCCTCCATAAATCTTCGTCCGCGAAGCCAAGCCAAAGAACCTGTATGCATTGATTGAGTGTTGTCTGCTCATTTAAAATGTTTTCAGCACCCAGCAGGCAGCAACTGCACTAGTGATTGAACAGATGGCTCAGCAGGGAACTGAAGAGTTAGCTTTGTTGGTCCAAATCTAGTTTGTAATATTGGGAGGCATTCTTTTCTGAAAATATCTAATGAGGCACAATCCAGTGGCCAGGAGGTTCTGAGGTTTGATCTTGGTGCTGGGAGTTATGCAAGGTCACTTCACCCATCAGGTCAAATGAAATTGGAGCAAATACTTTTGTAGATTCGTGAAGCGAAATCTGGATGGCCTTACCAAAGCATTCCATTATTTGCTTTATATGATGCACCTAGACATAGGATCCTGTGCTGCCATCAGTGGAATCTGAAATGTAAGGAGCTGTGACCATCTCAGTGGCAGGTCACAACAATGGAAATTCCAGCAATTGAAAGTCACCCTTGTTACACTGATAGGAAATAGGCACAAGGATATCATTCCCATGCAACATTTTTCAAAAATTGCAAGAAAATCTGATCCAAATTCTCTTGGGACAGTCCATCATTGGGTGTTCTTGATCCCACAGTACCAACCAGAGGAGCAAGGGTGAGGGAGCAGGAAGAAGACAGGGTTTAAAAACTTAATGAGGTTAACTGCTTGGATACTTCCCACTCTTTATTGAACTGATTGAACAACCCCATCACCACCATCCACCAATCTGCTGCTCATCTTCCATCTGGTCTCCTAACCACAAGGCCTCAGCAATTGATATAATCCAACTTCTCCTAGTGCACACTGCCATCCCAGTGCTCCCAACACTCCTTACCTCAATGTCACCAATGGTGGAAGGTACACTCCAAGGTCAGGCCAACTTTCCAGGCCTGACCTCGGGAGATGAGGAGTTACTGACGCACGCTCAAGGACAAATTACCGTCAGCTTGTGACTGAAGCCCAATTCAGCGAATAATGACCCAACCAGTGTCTAATCTAATTGCCATCTCCCAACTCCACAAGATTCTTGTATTTATGGATAAGCAATTAATTCAGAAGCATGGGATTCAATGTTATTGAAAGAGTAATACTCCCCACTGTACAGCTCTTCACTTTGAATCCACTCCATTTCTGGTCAATTGTTTGTGAAGACTCCATTTGTTTCTCTAATAAAGTAAATGAATCCACATTCCCCTGTATTGATTATTTCTTTTTAAAATGAAAAATCATTCTCAGCTTTTCATTAAAAAAAACTTCCAAATCCACTAAGACTGAACAGACATTATAATTATTGAAAATTAACGTCAGCCACAATGGTTCCGACAAGGAAAATTACAGCATCTCCGGTAACAACTGTCAATGGTATTAAGAGAGCACTTAGTGGCTTTCAAAGGTAGTGAGGATAATCTTTAGTGAGGGCCATCAAAGCAGACACACCTCCATTCTTACCCACTCCCCTTCACAAATTTGCATCAGATGCACACCTTTTCAATTATTATTAGGTTCCTTTTTTAGTCCCCTGTTTTGGATTTGCCCACAACGGAGATATTTTCTCCACGTGCTCTATCCAATGGATTCTAAATTTTAAAGATCTCAAATACATAACAAGTCTATAGTCAGAGTACACAGTAGCAGTCTTGTAAACATTCTCTCTAATGGTTATCGAAGTGTAACAACTTCGTTATGTTCAAACTCTACGGAGCTGAAAACAAAGCTCTATGCTTTGCTAGAATTCTTACACACTTTGCTGCTATGTAATCTGTATGCACGTACATTTAAATACAGCCTCTCCCTAACTTACGACCGATGCAACTTAACACCGTCCATACATGCAACCAGGAAAAAAAAACCGCTACGCGCGTACAATAGTAACCGTCTCTCAGTTGCCATTCGGTAAACGCGGTAAACCTGCTGATAGATCTGGGAAGAAGCCAAGGAAGGCAATCAATTTGGAATTGAAAATGACTTAATTTCCGACTTCCACACGCCATGCTAACGTACTTCTGACTCACACCCATTTCAAGATACGACCAGTCGGTCAGAATGGAACTCGGACGTACGTCGGGGAATAGCTGTGCTGGTGTATTAGATCTCAGCAATTTTTATTTCACATGCTATATATGTCACTGCCATAGAAAGTAAGTTTTTTTGTTTACATTTGCTCTCCTTCTGAAAATGTTTCCATCGATTTTCATGATCAAACAGGAAGAAATGAAGGTCTGAGAACCAGTTGACTAATTGGCAGAAATCAACTGGGTCAACAGGAAACAGCATCCATGGGCACAGATCGGTGTTCACTTTGACCCCACTGGATTAGTTAAAATGACCCCCAACTTGTTAAGCTACAGCCTCACAAAAGGCCCTGTTTATCTATCAATAAAATTTTCATTTCACATTTCAATCATCTTGAAGAGATGATTTAATGAAAACTAGTGCTAAATTAAAATATATTTTTGACAGTGGTTCATGATTATCTAGTTTTACAAAAACACCCAAGTTCATTTTTGCGTTGAGTGAATTTCACTTGTCGATTCAAACCAGCCTCCATGTGACGCATTGGTTGGAATATGTAGAGATCTCTACCTGAGCTGTTTATACTTCCAGATGAAAGTGCCTAATGCAAAAGGTAATTATTAAACTGCTCTCTTTCAGCTTTCCACCTTGAGGTATAATTTGCATGAAGGGAGATTGTGGCCAACCTAGGCATTTGCTTTAATCTTTCATCTGAATCAGAAGGGTGTAAATTGAAGAAATTTGAGCAATATATCTTACCTAACACTACTGCAGTATTCGGGGAGTGCTGTACCGTTGGTGATTCAATTTTTTAAAATGAAGTGTTAAAATCTTGGGGCAATGAGCCTATCAGCTGGATGAAAAGTATCCACAGCAATGTTCTTCAAGTCAGCAAACTCTGCCCAATGCCTTGGTTAGTATTTCTCCCTGAAGCAACATCACTGTATTAAATCATCACATTGCTTTTTCTGGACTGCAGTATTTCTTAAATTACATGTACTTTAAAAATTATACTTCGGGATGTTCCAACATGCTAGCTGTGAAAGGTGCTATATAAATTTTAGATTCTCGAACAGATCAGGTGTGAAATCAGTACGACAAATATGCTCCCAAAAGGTATATGATTACCGCTAAATTCTATAGAAAGTGGGATCCAGAACATTTCCCATGAATTTCTTAATATTCTTCTTTCTTTCATTAAACAGCAATCTCATCATCAAGGTGCCTGCCTACCAACACCAGGTTTGTTACTTTAATCAACAGCATAAACTATAGAAATTGAACCAAACATATTTCACCTCTAGCCTGGAATTCAACAGACCATTTGGAAAGGAAAGCCACAGATTCATCAGGTATAAACGACTGTATAGATGGCACAAAATGGGCACACGATTCACATTTAAGACAGCATGCTCTCTGGGCTCGTGTGTACGACTAACAATCTTCCTCTAAAAAAAAAATCTGTCCACACCATCTGTTCATTTAATCAAGAAAGCTGCCACATGTGAAAGCTCAAAATAAGCTTTCAATTCAGAAACAACAATAAAACAAGCATTCACACCAAAAAAACATCTTGTATAGTTCAACTCCGATGATCCAAAATGGTCGGACAACCGATTTTTTTTTCGGAGAACTGGTCCTCTGTTTAAAAACAGCGCAGTAGCAACAGAAAATCACTTGCATCAATGTTTAAAAACATCAAAGAACAAAGGATGGATTTTTAAGCATTAAAATAACGTTTAATTCTCAACAACAACAAAATGCTGGCCACTGCTGATCACCGAGACCTCCCAACCGCAGCTGATCCCCGACACGTACGCGCCACTGCCACTGATTCCTGCGGAGGCTTCCCAGGCAGGTGGAACATTCACTGGCGAATTAGCGGGTCCCGACTCCAAATCCTTCCCTGCTAGCCGGCGTCGGAGAGCTCCGCTGTGCCAAGGAGGGAGGGAGGGAAATGAAGGGGAGGGGAGGGAACACCACTGAGCCAGAAGTCCCGCTCCTGCCCGGGAGCCTAAGGTCTCTGCTCCTGCCCGGGAGCCCGACGTCCCAATCCTGCCCAGGAGCCCGCTCCCCTTGATGACGCTGAGACAAGGGATTCTTCCAACTACTTGCAGCTGGGAGACAGTGGCATGCAATTTGAGAGGGAGAGTTGGAGAGAATAGGGGAATGGTAAAGAAGAAATGGAACAAGAGAAGGGAGGGAAACAAGGACGATTGCTGTTCTAATTTCATATTGGGTGAATTTATTTTCAACCTGTGAGGTCAGTTCAGCTCTGAGAAAAATTCAGATAAGTGAGGATTTCTGATTTGTTTCAGATATTCTCGTTTATCCACTTTCGGATAAATGGAGTTGTATTGAATTTTAAGGTCTCTGGAAAAAGCCAGAAAATGTATTCTTAAAGATATGAGGAACACATGCATTGTGGACGGCAGAGTTAATTGGTATTTGATTTCTGACACTATGTTTACGCTGCACATTTTTTTTTAAAAGAACTGAAGTGCAGATGCATTACACTTATTATCTACAAAAGGAGAGTGCTACAAACTCGAGAATTTTAAAAATATTTTAGCACTCTCTCGGTGATATAATTGGTGAAAATATTCCTAAATGTCTAAATATAATTGCTGAAAAATACTTCCAAATGTCTCTATTTTTAAGAATTGCTAATCAGCAAAGAGGAGGTACAGACCTTGCCTCATTCACTGTGGGAGGAAAGCCTTTTTTCTTTGGCTTGGCTTCGCGGACAAAGATTTATGGAGGGGGTAAAAAGTCCACGTCAGCTGCAGGCTCGTTTGTGGCTGACAAGTCCGATGCGGGACAGGCAGACACGATTGCAGCGGTTGCAGGGGAAAATTGGTTGGTTGGGGTTGGGTGTTGGGTTTTTCCTCCTTTGCCTTTTGTCAGTGAGGTGGGCTCTGCGGTCTTCTTCAAAGGAGGTTGCTGCCCGCCAAACTGTGAGGCGCCAAGATGCACGGTTTGAGGCGTTATCAGCCCACTGGCGGTGGTCAATGTGGCAGGCACCAAGAGATTTCTTTAGGCAGTCCTTGTACCTTTTCTTTGGTGCACCTCTGTCACGGTGGCCAGTGGAGAGCTCGCCATATAACAGGATCTTGGGAAGGCGATGGTCCTCCATTCTGGAGACGTGACCCATCCAGCGCAGCTGGATCTTCAGCAGCGTGGACTCGATGCTGTCGACCTCTGCCATCTCGAGTACTTCGACGTTAGGGATGTAAGCGCTCCAATGGATGTTGAGGATGGAGCGGAGACAACGCTGGTGGAAGCGTTCTAGGAGCCGTAGGTGGTGCCGGTAGAGGACCCATGATTCGGAGCCGAACAGGAGTGTGGGTATGACAACGGCTCTGTATACGCTTATCTTTGTGAGGTTTTTCAGTTGGTTGTTTTTCCAGACTCTTTTGTGTAGTCTTCCAAAGGCGATATTTGCCTTGGCGAGTCTGTTGTCTATCTCATTGTCGATCCTTGCATCTGATGACATGGTGCAAAGACACCTGTGCAAGGTGTGCCACACCATGCTTCAGATGACTGGGCCTCCTGGAATGGGACATATTTATGCCAAGAATTGCATCCAAAAAAATTAGAGGCATCTGCAGATACCTTAGCCCCACCTCCACCAAGGCACAATATCTTTGGTATTTATTATCACTTTTTAATTTAATTTAAGTATACTATGTTTTTTTTGGGTCGTAGGACGTTAGGCTGCAGCAAGCAAGAATTTTGGTGCATTTGTACATTGTTTAATGAATATGGCAATAAACTCATCCTCGCTATCAATGCTAGAAATCCTCAGACCGCAATTGCAGTCAAACACAATGCCTCCAGAAATGGTCTGTCTGTCTCAGGGACAGACTGCCAGCAAATGCTGCAGCCAGGACAATAGAAAATCCATCTGAGTAGAATAGCTACTAATTCAGAGATCAGAGAGCAGAGGAGCAGAATTGGGAATATATTGGTTTGCCTTCCACTCCGTAGCAGAGGAATTTACATCAAATACAACTGAGCATTTTTTTTTTGAATAGCTTCCAGAAGGCCCTCAAAGGACCATTGGTGAGACCGCTGTGAAAAGGAAAAAGACAGTAAACATTCATTATAGCATGTTCTCTACCCATCCCCCCCCCCCCCTCCCCCCACTATGTGATTTGCAGATGAATTCTGAAACAGAATTAGGACTACTTACAGCCTATGGAATAATGAGACAGCATTGCACTCCAGTAGGTCAAAATAACATACACAAAAATGATCCATTTTGTTTCAACAGATTACCTAAACACAGTATGCCCAAACACAACTGCATTGGACTCCAGTATGCCAAAATAACATCCATGAAAATGATCCATTTGGGGGTTTTTTAAACAACTGATTAGTCCCAGCACATGAAAAGTTTGACATTCCAGCGTGCCAGTGGACTTACCAGAGACAGCTTCCCGCATAATGCGAAAGAATGATCTTACAAAAGGTTACAAAGAAGTGAACCCAAGCAGATCTGAATCTCCCTCATACCGAAAAACATGCCCTTTTTAAACGAAAGGTAACAAACGAAAGTTGCTGCAACCAATCCGAAGTGAATCACAATATAAATGGTATGTTCCCCAAAAAAATTGGTTCGTCTGGAATCATAACATGACTGATGGTGCATTCTAATTAATTTTAACCATTAGCATTTCACAAAGTAGTATTTGGGTCTACGACAGATCTCCTCAAAAGAAAACTTGGCTTCTCACCTCCCTCCCCAGGATTAACCAAGGATACAGCTTCTTTTCTCCATCAGTTCCTTTCCTTCCTCCTTTCTCTCCACACCACCTTTAGAGAGAAAAAACGGATTCCATTCTCCTTATTTTTCTGCAATCTAGTCTTTCACACATGCTCATTAACCAAGGTCACCCATAAAATGGAGCAGCTACACTTAATAATCCGTCTGGGCACTCAACTGGCTGTCATTAACATCAAGTTTCCCGGTGGCATTAATATAGATTTCTCTAGCTTTTCTTAAAACCCACTCCTACCCCTTCTTCCCCGTCATCTCTCGTTTTACTGTTCTCTGTCGCGCAGACATGATAAATTCTACCTAATCTCCCTTTCTATCTTCTGTATAAAGGACATGAATGCTTTCTGGGCACTGACAACATCATGAGCAATGAGAACATCTCTGTTTACCACGGCTCATGGGTTTGGATTGAGTTGGTAGAACACAGATTGATTGTCTTCACTTCAAAGCTATGGAAATTCGCAACAACAAAACTCAAACTCCAAGCTCCCTAACATGAGATTAAAAAGTTGCAAATCCCAAATGTGACAACTGCAAGCTGTTCAACATAGTAGTAGCACAAATTAATGAATTAAAAATAAATCACTGAATTTCATCCGCCAGTTTCAGCACTGCACACTGATACTACATACTGCTCAAGGTTGACTAATGAATGAGCTTTTGTGCTCGAGCTGCAGTTAGGCCAAGCAGACAATCCGGCTCCTCCTTTAGGCAAAGTGCATCAACTTAGACAATTTGTCGGACTCTGAATGAAGTGAACTGCGCAGCTGATGGAATGAACACGACCCCCTACAGAGGTCGCGTGACCTGCTGAGTTTCTCCAGCGTGTTTGCACATTGGACTCGTCCATAGCATTGGCAGACTTTGCTTAACTCCTTAGTAAAACAAGTACAACCTCACTTTTACCATTTAACCATTTACAGCATGGAAACAGGCCATGTCGGCCCTTCAAGTCCGTACCGGTTCACTTGAACAACTCCACTAGCTCCTCCTCAAACTCCTGAGGAACTAGAGGCTTTCTTCATGATGCCATTGGTGTGTTGGTTCCAGGAAAGATCTTCCAAGATAGTGACTCCCAAGAACCTCAAATCTGAAATTACTTTGGTGTTCAACTTGAAACTGTCTATCATAAACATGAAATTGTTATCAGGAACCAAACCTTTTGAAAAAAATTGTTATCCAGTGTATTTGAACCTACCTCAGGAAAGATGCAATAAGTGTACAAAAAATGTTCAGGAGATTTAGTATTGGGAGGTGGGCTTGTCCTTTGAAGATAGATTAAGCAGACTAGTTGGATTTCAAAGAATGAGAGGTGATCTAATACACATTTTTTTCTCGGACTGGACAGGGTTGATGCAGGGGAAAATAACAAGGGAATTTTTTTTTCAGATTTCCTTGCGACTTAGGAGGCTATTTAATTCTTTAAATCTATTCTGCTCCTTGAGCGATTCCATTCTCCTTATTTTTCTGCAATCTAGTCTTTCACACATGCTCATTAACCAAGGTCACCCGTAAAATGGAGCAGCAACACCTAATAATCCGTCTGGGCACTCAACTGGGTGTTATTAACATCAAGTTTCTCGGTGGCATTAATATAGATTTCTCTAGCTTTTGTTAAAAGCCACTCCCACCCCTTCTTCCCTGTCATCTCTCGTTTTACTGTTCTCTGTCGCACAGACATGATAAATTCTACCTAATCCCTTATCTGGATTCCTCCCCCATTGTTTGAATTCTGAGACTTTCTGATATAACCTCCTTTTGATTTTTTCAGGCCTGGAACGTCAGTAATATATCTTTGTCTCCTTTAGATACGGAAAAGACCAGCTGAGCTCCTCCAGCATTATGGTGTGTTTACTACAACCTATCGTGTTTCAGTCCGATAGACCATTCACCTGCCTCCCTCTCTTCCCCATCCCTCTCCATTCAGAGAGCTATCTCCTCCCCATCATTTCTCAGCTTTTTTTTCTTTTGTACCCTCCTACCCATATCCACCTCTGACCTCTTGCCTTTGGACCTATGCTCCTCCCCCTGCCCCTCCCCTCACCATTTCATTTTGGTGCCTGCCTTCATTTTGCTTATACCTTGTTGAAGGGCTCAGTCCCAAAAACTTTCATTATGCATCTTTGCTACATTAAGGACACTGCGTGCCTTGGTGAGTTTCTCCATCATTTTTGCGTAATCTCATTAACACGCACCTGACACTCCCACCAGCCACTTACATTGGAGGTAACTAGTTAGAGCCGATTAATCTAATAGCCAGCACATCTATAGGATGAGAAGGAGAACCATTGCATGCAGAGCAAATCTGCATGTTCACTGGGAGAACATGCAAACTCCACACAGATAGCACCAGGGGTCAGAATCAAATATCAGGTTACTAGAGTTGTGAGACACCCATTCTACCTGCAGTCACTAAACTGTTCTGGAAATAACATTTGTAGAGATAAAAAAGTTTCAGTTTCACATAAATGGCTTGAGTTTCTCTCCAGAAGTAAACACTAAAGTCTGCAGACATCATGGATGAAGTAAAAACACAACGCTGGAGAAACTCAGCAGATCAAAAATATCCTTTATATTAGCAAAGATAAGGATACATAACTGACACTTCATCAAGGTATGAAAAAGGCAGGCGCCCAAGCAAAATGGTGGGGGCAGGGGGAGAACAGTCCAAAAGGCAGGATGTAATAGGAGGATAAGCAATGAACTAGGGAGGGATAGCTCTGTAAATGGAAAGGGAAGAGGGTGGAGAGCTAAAGGAAAGAAGACACAGGGAATGGGAAGGGAGGGAGAACGTAGAATAGGCTAGCAGGAACTAGAGAAATCGACGTTAATGCCATCCGGTTGCAGAGTGCCCAGATGGAAATTTAAGTGTTGCTCCTCCAATTTATTGATGGTCATGGTGGGACAGCACACGAGACCATGGATGGACATGTCAGCAAGGGAGTGGGGCATGGAATTGAAGTGGTTGGCCACTGGGAGATCCCTGTCACTGATAAGGTTCACTCCAGACATTCTGCCTGATTTCCTGGGTGTTTTCACCATTATTTTTATTTTCCTTCATATTTCTAAAATCTGTGGGGTTTTTTTTGTTCTTTAACAACAGGCCTTTGCTTATGGTTGTTTGCAGTTGCTGTTTCATTGAGAAAAAAACTAGTTGCTCTGAACACAAAAACTGGTGAACTCAAATATTTTCCTAATTCTTCTGTTCAAGTTTTTGAAACATTTACTCTTTCCACAGATGCTGCCTGACCTGCTGAGTTTCCACTGTTTTGGTTTTTATTTCAGAATGCCAGCATCTGCATTTTTAAAAATTACATTGTTTTCCTAACGTTGACAGGTTCTTAAAGTGTTCATCTTTCTTTCTTGGGATTGGCACAACAAACACCACACCAAAATCCTTCCACAATCTAGGCTTGCACACCATGATCTACATTGGTCAAGTGAAATTTTTCCTGTGCAAAAATCAACGAATCAGCAAAAAAATACCAAAAGAATCGTTGCATTCCTCAATAGTAAAATGTTATTGATTCACATTTTGCTGGGGGATTCCTTCATCTTAACATAATCTAAATTAATTCTAACATCTATCGATGCTAAATAGATTTTACAAATATTCTTCCTAGTGATGGAACAGAAACACTCTCTTCTGTGGTTACTTGTCACACAAAGTTCTAACCAGTTCAGACTCATTGTGACAGAATCTAATAATTTCAAATTCATCACAGTGCATTCAATCCAGTTCATACTTTTCATGATATAGTTGACAGGCTTCATCCGTCTTGATATTGGGTTGCAATAAAGGTTGAATAAGATATCCGAGAATAATCAGATCAAAGCTTTAATGTTATTCAGGTGAGATGATTTTGCATAGTCAAAGTGAACTAATCATACACTGGCAGTGGAGAGGGTTTGGAGAAGATTTACTAGAATGCTACCAGCAACGAAAGGGTTAGCATACGAGAACGATTGTTGGCTCTTGGACTGTACTCGTGGGAGTACAGAAGGATGGGGGGGGGGGGGTAACCTTATAGAGGCATTTGAATGCTGGAAGGCCAGGACTGAGCAGATGTGGCAAGAATGTTTCCCATGGTAGAGGATTCCAGGACAAGAGGGTATAATTTCAGGCTTAAAGGATGTCAATTTAAAACAGAGATGTAGAAAAATTTATTTAGTCTGAGGATCATGAGTGTCAGGCGGCAGTGGAAGTGAGGTCGTTGGGTGTATTTAAGGCAGAGGTTGTCAGGTATTTGATTAGTCAAGGCATCAAGGGTTACGAGGAGAAAGCTGGGGACTGGGGCTGAGTGGGAGGATGGATCAGCTCATGATTAGATTGGCAGAGGAGACTCAGTGGGCCAACTTCTGCTCCTATATCTTGTGATATCCACAAATTCTGAATTTATTAATCCTACAAACACCTGATTCATATTTCAACCATCATGTGGCATTTATGCAGAACATCTAACAGAGAAAAAAACTTTGCAAGAGGCCTTGTAGAAGGATGGAAGATAACAAAAACCAGCATAGTGAAAGAATGTGATAACAACAGAGGGAAGAAAAAAATTAATGAAGTGTTCAGATGCTAAATTGGGTGGTTGGTGATCATTGTTTAAAGTAGTGTTTCTCAATCTTTTTCTTTCCACTCACATCCCACTTTAAGTATTCCCTATACCATAGGTGTTCTATGATTAGTAAGGGATTGCCTAAGGTGGTATGTTGGTGGAAAGAAAAAGGTTGAAAACCACTGTTTTAATTGTACCTCATTGACTCGTCATGTGCACAGTCTCAGAACCCCGAAGGAAATGAGCCAATGACAATTTTTCTAAAGCAAAATATTTCAGTAATAATCAAGTCTCGAGCAGTGATTTTCAACCTTCCCTCTCATTCACATACCACCTTAAGCAATCCCTTACTAATTACAGAGTATCGAAGGCATAGGGATTACTTAAAGTGGTGTGTGAGTGGAAAGAAAAAGGGTGAGAAACACTGGTTTAAAGGATCAATAGGTGGTGGAAATGCAGTGGGGCTTTAGGGATTTCGAAGTGCGAGGTCTGGATGATGAATGGGATGCTGAGAAAATTAACCATGCAGTATTTTAATTCTGAAGTTTGATCAATAGGACAGGATGTGGAAAAAGACATGGCCAAGATTTTTGAAATGTGTTGCCCTTTAGATATCGCAGTACCAAGATCCTTATTAATTAGGTGACAAAGGCATGGAGGATGGTTTCAAGTTCAGGTTTATTACCACATGTGCCAAGATGCAGTGACAGACGTTTTGCAAGCAGACCAGTTAGACATCTCATACATCTACCAAAGTGGAACTATGCAGGGTTTCAGAGATCAGTTGGTACGGAACAAAGGCAGCATCATTTTACTGTTACAAGGATCTCAGAATCAGAATTTATTGTCATGAACACATCACGAAATACTTTGTTTTGGAGCAGCATCACAGTGTAAACATTTTGATAAACCACATTTCAAAATAAAATAGTGCAAGAAAAAGGTCATGTCTGAGGCTCATTGTTCATTCAGAAATCTGATGGCAGTTGAGTACTCGTCTTCAGGCTCCTGGACCCTTTCTCTCCGAAGTTCACAGAGTGAAGAGGGCATGGCCAGGGTAAAAGGGGTCCTCGAGGATAGTGGCTGGTTTCTTAAGATACTATGCCTTGTAGATGACCTCAGTGGAGTGACGTCTGGTGCTCGTGATGTCACAGGCCAAGTTAACAACCTTTTGGAGTTTTGTTTCCTTGTCCTGAGCATTGGCACCTCCAGACAATGAAGCAACCAGCCAGAATGCTTTCCATGGTACACCTGTAGAAATTTTCAAGAGCCTTTGCTGACATACTGAATCTCCTCACAAAATATAGCCTATGGGGAGACTTTTTCAAGATTACGTTGATGTGATTGACAGATCCAGTGTGATAATGGTAAGCAAGTAACTGTCCTCGAAGTTGATGGTACGCGATCTCATGAAGCTTCCCGACTGAAAGTGGGGTGAAGCAATTATGGTGGGAATCTAGTGAATCTTTTCACATGTTGGCCTCTTTGCCAAGATAGCAGGATTTATAAATGGAGTCAGTGGATGGGGCAGTGGTATGTGTGATGGCCTGAGCTGCATTCACAATCCTCTGCAGTTACTTGCAGTCTTGGTCTGAGCAGTTTTGACACCATGCAGTAATGCACCCAAATAGGATGCATCAGAATGAATGCTTCAGTAGTACACAGGATGGAAGTGGCTATGAAGAGTGCATGGGATCAAAAGTTTTAATGCGGACCCGATTCAGCCCAAAGATGAAATGACGTATCAGTGGTGTGAGATTTAAATACATGTATACATTTTCTATCCCTTTTTGGGCTCTGGAGAACACTAATTAGATGAGACAATGAAGGTATTGCTTCCTGAACACTTTTGTTTGTTTGTTATTGATTTTGGGCTGCTGATCGCCAAAATTTTCCAATCACGTACTTTTTTTTGTACAGTCAATATAACCTATTTTGTGATTTGTCTTCTAAATAAAGCAAGCTGTTTTGGTCAGTCCAAGTTTGCCTGGGAATCCGCTCAGTGCAGGTGGTATGCTAATGCTGTCTTAGGCCTGGGCATGCTTAGTCAGGATAGATAAAAGTAGCTCACATACACAGATGCTGTGCATTACATTAATATAGATTGAATACATGTTCTTCAGGCAATAGCATAGTGAGTGTACTTAACAGTAGCATTTATTGTCTTCAGGAGGATTCAATACAGCAGAAATGTCTGGTCAACGACGCAACAGCTGTGATACATTGTTAGATTTGTGGCGAGTTTACGGTCGAGTCTCAAAGATGCAGCATGACTGCGTTTATTATGAAAGCCTGTAAGCTCTACTTTGGTCATAAAATTGGTGACCAAGACAAACCCTGGGCTTCTCACATTTATTGTGCAACATGTGCAGTCAACCCGAGAGCTTGGTTCAGCGGTACTCGGAAGTCAATGCCATTTACATTCATGCTAAATTCAGTAAAGTTAATGTTTCTCCAACTTCCTACATGATACAGCAAACCAGAAATTATCTGTGTTCAGCTTGAGCCCAATTTTTTTTTCAGCAAGAAAACCTTTTGGGGGAAAAAAGATGTTGGCAACTATTGCACATTTTCCCTTGCCCTCTTTAATCGTGAACCACCTTTTTGAACCTTGGCCTTCTTCTGGTGAAGTTACACCAGTTGTGACATCGGAAGATCCAGAATTTAAATCCAGCAGTAATGAAAGTCTGGCAATACATCTCAATATTCAGAATCATGTGAGACTTGGAAGGGTACAAGCTGTCCTCCATTGATTAGTATTTGTTCTATGGCAAATGCCATGGGTTTGTGAGTTTACTATCAATGTATCATTGGGCAAATGCAGTTTGTAATAGTACCAATGAAAGAGGGAATGTACAATTAGGGTGCTTAATGGGGTCTATCATGCAAACTGCTTGGCCCGGAATTGTGCTAAGCTTCCTCAGAGCTGCAGCAGAAGCACTCATCCAAGCAGGTGAACGTCCTGCTCTGGATTTGTTCCTTGTAGAATGGGAGTCCCAACTGCAAAATACAATGCCACAGTTTTTCTGATTGATTGAGTTCAGTTTCTCACATGGTGGTGCCCCTCAGGATGCTGATGGTGGGTTGCCAGCAATGGTTATGCACTTGAAGGTTTTGGAGATGGTCTTTAATTCTGCAGCACTTATTTCAGTGCATATTTGAATGCTGTCCAGGTCTTGCTATACACAGTCATGGACTGTTTCATTGACTAAGGAGTTGTGGACATCCCTGCATCTGCCCTAATGATCAAAGGACATAATTGATGGAAGGGCATTAAGGTGATTAGACTGGGAGTACAGGCTGCACTGGGATGACTACCTTCCAAAGCAATCATTGTACAGGACTTGAATCCAAACATCCAACTGTGGAGTACTTTCTCCATTGTTTCTACTGACCGTAGTTTCAACAGGGCATCCTCGAATCAGGCAAAACTCAACTGATGTATCAATGTCAAGGGAGTAATTCTCCCCTTCTCTTGGAATTTAGCTTTATGTTCATTCCAGCATGAAGGCAGTGATGACGTAGGCAGCAACTGGAAATAAAAAGATCCAAAGCGAGCAGATGGCCAGGACGAGGTGTCCAAGAGGAGGAAGGCGGTGGCTCAAAGCAGGAGAGGATGTCTTGAGTGGTTTTGGGGGGGGGGGGGGTGCAGAATCCAGTTTGTGAAAGAGGGTATGGAGCTAGAGATGGCAGAAGAAGAGTTTGGTATTGTGACGTGCAGGGAACAAAGGTGAGGCCTTTATTGAGGACCAAGTGCTCCGTCTCAGAGAGGAAAATGTCAGAGGGGATGGACAGACCAAGTAGAGGTCACAGCTCACCAGAAACAATGGCAAGGAGTTGCTGAAGCCACCCCATGAGGTGCTTGGAGTGGCACTCAGGCATCGCACTAGTCAGTGTGTGAGAGGATGTTGGGGAGGTGGTGGAGAGAGGAGTTCAGAAAGTGGAGGTGATCGGTAGGGAAAGTCGGAGGGAGGAGGTGGGGAGCTCAGAGGGTGGAGCTAGTATGTAGGGGAGGTCAGAGGGGGAAGGTGGTCAGTTGGAAAAGTCAGAGGAAGGAGGTGGGAGTTCAGAGGGTGTAGACTGTAGAGAGTATGTAGGAGAGGTCAGATGGAGGAGGTAGAGGAGGTCAGAGAGTGGAGATTGAAGGTGAGGGAAGTCATAGGAGGAAGGTGGAGGGTTGGGGAGGTCAGAGGGCGATGGTGGTAGGTAGAGGAAGGCAGAGGCAGGAGGTGGAGGAACTGACAATTGGAATTTTAAAAAAAGATTCAGAGCTGGCCAGGCCGAAGCATCCAAGAGGAGGAAGCAAGCTTAAAGCAGGAGAAGGGTTAAATCATCTTGGTGAAACCCAAACTAGGCATGGATGAGCCATTAATGGGAACTACCTCCTGATATCACTGTCAATTAACATTTCCATCACCTTGTAGATGATGGAGAGACTGCTTTGGATTCATCCCACTTTTGTGACCCAAACAGACCTGGCCAATTTTCTATACTGTCAAGTATGCGTAAGTTGTAACTATACTGGAATAGCTTGGCTAGAAGCTAGTTGGCTCTGGGATATATATTTCTATTATTAGTCGGAAGATTGTCTGGTCCCATAACCTTTACAGGAATTATAATAGGACAAAAGAGATTTATGGTAAATGCCATAATGCCTGAATTACAAAATACTTCACACTAAACCAAATCCATTTTAAAGCATTCAAAATCATGCGGTCAATAATAGAAAAAAGAAATCAAGCTTGCAAATCTTGTTGGATAAAAGGGCTCTTTATTCAAATTTATTTTCTTAGTAGGCACAGAACTTCAAACACCATTAAAAATTTGGAACTTTACATTATGCAGTTGAAAGCTTCGTATGTAAAATCTCTCTCTCATTTGAACAGTTCTTTCAACCTATCACGCCATTATTGTTCTATTTTACCTGCACATAGGGTGGCCATTCCAAAGGAGGATATGTTCACGGTTACCACACACACACACACACACACACACACACACACACACACACACACACACACACACACACACACACACACACACACACACACACACACACACACACACACACACACACACACACACACACACACACACACACAAATGTTTGCATTTGTTGTTTTTGCAATACCATTTAAATTAAATGCAACAAATGTAAACACATTCTTCTTTGGCTTGGCTTCGCGGACGAAGATTTATGGAGGGGGTAAAAAGTCCACGTCAGCTGCAGGCTCGTTTGTGGCTGACAAGTCCGATGCGGGACAGGCAGACACGGTTGCAGCGGTTGCAGGGGAAAATTGGTTGGTTGGGGTTGAGTGTTGGGTTTTTCCTCCTTTGCCTTTTGTCAGTGAGGTGGGCTCTGCGGTCTTTTTCAAAGGAGGTTGCTGCCCGCCAAACTGTGAGGCGCCAAGATGCACGGTTTGAGGCGTTATCAGCCCACTGGAGGTGGTCAATGTGGCAGGCACCAAGAGATTTCTTTAGGCAGTCCTTGTACCTCTTCTTTGGTGCACCTCTGTCACGGTGGCCAGTGGAGAGCTCGCCATATAACACGATCTTGGGAAGGCGATGGTCCTCCATTCTGGAGACGTGACCCATCCAGTGCAGCTGGATCTTCAGCAGCGTGGACTCGATGCTGTCGACCTCTGCCATCTCGAGTACTTCGACGTTAGGGATGTAAGCTCTCCAATGGATGTTGAGGATGGAGCGGAGACAACGCTGGTGGAAGCGTTCTAGGAGCCGTAGGTGGTGCCGGTAGAGGACCCATGATTCGGAGCCGAACAGGAGTGTGGGTATGACAGCGGCTCTGTATACGCTTATCTTTGTGAGGTTTTTCAGTTGGTTGTTTTTCCAGACTCTTTTGTGTAGTCTTCCAAAGGCGCTATTTGCCTTGGCGAGTCTGTTGTCTATCTCATTGTCGATCCTTGCATCTGATGAAATGGTGCAGCCGAGATAGGTAAACTGGTTGACAATCTGGTTGACAATCTGAAACACATTGTATGTACATGTATATGTGCATATTAACCTGGACGATTCCAATGAGGCTGTGAACCAAATCAGACTGTAATGACTGGTAGAATCTGCCACCAACACTTCATTATCACCCTTCAACTCGAACTCAACTTGAGGCAACGGGAGACATTCCTGCCAGACCCAAGGTTTAATCATAAAGAAGATAAAGAAACAATAAATGGAAAGGAATCACTAATTTACTACAAAATACTCTACTTCAAAAAAAACAGTATTGTTCAATCATGTCCTGGCAATACACTGCAACAGTGCCTCAGATCAGCAACTTGGTGTCATCTAGCTGGACCAATGAGGCTCAGTACAGACAAGACGAGGACACATCATAACGGGCTCGTTAATCTCCTGCCTCAGGAGGCAGGAAAAATCTGTCACATCTCAGCAGGTCAATACCTGGCATCATGCCATCTGAATACCAAGCAAAATGTCCCTTATTATTTGGTCCATTCCTTCATTTAATTTATTTCCCAAACTAGGAAAATTACTCCATTCAAATGTTGAAATTTTAAAGCAGGCACAGCCCACAAATATCATATACACAGCACATGGTACTAGATTAACCTGTCTTTAAACAAGTACCCGAAACAACGCCCGCCTGTGTTTGTGCGCACACATAACAGAACCTAATTGAGAAGTTTACAAAAATGTGTGAAAACAATCTAATTTATTTCCATTACTGACACACCCTTGAAATCAGTACCATTTGTTTCCAGGTACTGCATTGTTCAGTGAGGATTACGGTCATTGATTTGTGCTCCTCTCCTGGTTGCTTCCATAAGTCGGTTAACTAGCACAGAGACACTTTATGTACTACAAAGCTGAATGTGCACACACAAAAAAAGTAAAATCCAACAAGTGAATTTGTGGTAAATAACAGTTCAATTTTGTACCATTTAATATGAAGGTATAAATGTCACATCTCCAGAATGGAGGACCATTGCCTTCCCAAGATCGTGTTATATGGCGAGCTCTCCACTGGCCACTGTGACAGAGGTGCACCAAAGAAGAGGTACAAGGACTGCCTAAAGAAATCTCTTGGCTCCTGCCACATTGACCACCGCCAGTGGGCTGATCTCGCCTCAAACCGTGCATCTTGGCACCTCACAGTTCGGTGGGCAGCAACGTCCTTTGAAGAAGACCGCAGAGCCCACCTCACTGTCAAAAGACAAAGGAGGAAAAACCCAACACCCAACCCCAACCAACGAATTTTCCCCTGAAACCGTGTCTGCCTGTCCCGCATCGGACTTGTCAGCCACAAACGAGCCTGCAGCTGACGTGGACATTTACCCCTCCATAAACCTTCGTCTGCGAAGCCACGCCAAAGAGATAAATGTCTTCAATCATTTGGATTTTTTAAGATGCAATTATCAAAATTCTGTTATTTACGTAGCTGTGCCACAATGCAAAACAGTAGTTCCATGCCCACTTGCAAAGAAAAATATCAATTATTTAAAAACATTACACACACCAAGATTTAAAAAAAGAGTATAATGGACATTTTATTTTACAATTTCCTGCTAAAATTTTCATGCTGAAACTCAAACTGTACATCAATATTCTTTATATCACAGGAATTAAAAAGCTGGGTCTCCTGCATCCACCCTCCTCCATAACCACTATGAAGTCCCACCTTTCTAATCTCTTTAGTAAAGCTTTTGACAAAGTTCCCCACAGGAGGTTAGGAAAAAAGGTGGAGGCATTAGGTATAAATAAAGAGGTTTCTTCTTTGGCTTGGCTTCGCGGACGAAGATTTATGGAGGGGGTAAAAAGTCCACGTCAGCTGCAGGCTCGTTTGTGGCTGACCAGTCCGATGCGGGACAGGCAGACACGATTGCAGCGGTTGCAAGGGAAAATTGGTTGGTTGGGGTTGGGTGTTGGGTTTTTCCTCCTTTGCCTTTTGTCAGTGAGGTGGGCTCTGCGGTCTTCTTCAAAGGAGGCTGCTGCCCGCCAAACTGTGAGGCGCCAAGATGCACGGTTTGAGGCGTTATCAGCCCACTGGCGGTGGTCAATGTGGCAGGCACCAAGAGATTTCTTTAGGCAGTCCTTGTACCTTTTCTTTGGTGCACCTCTGTCACGGTGGCCAGTGGAGAGCTCGCCATATAATACGATCTTGGGAAGGCGATGGTCCTCCATTCTGGAGACGTGACCCATCCAGCGCAGCTGGATCTTCAGCAGCGTGGACTCGATGCTGTCGACCTCTGCCATCTCGAGTACCTCGACGTTAGGGGTGTGAGCGCTCCAATGGATGTTGAGGATGGAGCGGAGACAACGCTGGTGGAAGCGTTCTAGGAGCCGTAGGTGGTGCCGGTAGAGGACCCATGATTCGGAGCCGAACAGGAGTGTGGGTATGACAGCGGCTCTGTATACGCTTATCTTTGTGAGGTTTTTCAGTTGGTTGTTTTTCCAGACTCTTTTGTGTAGTCTTCCAAAGGCGCTATTTGCCTTGGCGAGTCTGTTGTCTATCTCATTGTCGATCCTTGCATCTGATGAAATGGTGCAGCCGAGATAGGTAAACTGGTTGATCGTTTTGAGTTTTGTGTGCCCGATGGAGATGTGGGGGGGCTGGTAGTCATGGTGGGGAGCTGGCTGATGGAGGACCTCAGTTTTCTTCAGGCTGACTTCCAGGCCAAACATTTTGGCAGTTTCCGCAAAGCAGGACGTCAAGCGCTGAAGAGCTGGCTCTGAATGGGCAACTAAAGCGGCATCATCTGCAAAGAGTAGTTCACGGACAAGTTTCTCTTGTGTCTTGGTGTGAGCTTGCAGGCGCCTTAGATTGAAGAGACTGCCATCCGTGCGGTACCGGATGTAAACAGCGTCTTCATTGTTGGGGTCTTTCATGGCTTGGTTCAGCATCATGCTGAAGAAGATTGAAAAGAGGGTTGGTGCGAGTGAAATGGATTCAGCAGTGGTTGGATGGGAGGTGTCAGAGAGTAGTGGTAGATAATTGTCCAATTGGAGGCCGGTGACTAGTGGAGTTCCTCAGGGATCGGTCTTGGGTCCACTATTATTTGTTATATATATTAACGATCTGGATGTAGGGGTGGAGAATTGGATAAGCAAGTTTGCGGATGACACAAAGATTGGTGGTGTTGTGGACAGTGAGGAAGATTACCATAGATTAAAAGGTGATTAAAAGGCTGGAGGTGTGGGCTGAGAAATGGCTGATGGAATTTAATACAGATAAATGTGAGGTGCTACATTTTGGAAAGGCAAATTTAAATAGGTCATATACATTGAATGGTAGACAGTTGAGGAGTGCAGAGCAACAAAGGGATTTAGGAGTGATGGTAAATAGTACCCTCAAGGCTGATACTCAGGTAGATGGTGTGGTGAAGAAGGCATTTGGAATGTTGGCCTTCATAAATCGGAGTATTGAATTCAAGAGTAGGGAGGTTATGATGAAATTGTACAAGGCATTGGTGAGGCCAAATTTGGAGTACTGTGTACAGTTTTGGTCACCAAATTATAGGAAAGATATAAACAAAATAGAGAGAGTGCAGAGAAGGTTCACGAGAATGTTGACAGGATTTCAGGGTCTGAGTTACAGGGAAAGGTTGTGCAGACTGGGGCTTTTTTCTCTGGAGTGTAGAAGATTGAGAGGGGACTTGATAGAGGTGTTTAAGATTTTAAAAGGGACAGACAGAGTAAATGTGGATAGGCTTTTTCAATTAAGAAAAGAGGAGATTCAAACTAGAGGACATAGTTTAAGATTGAAGGGGGAAAATTATAAGGGGAACATGAGGGGAAATTTCTTTACGCAGAGGGTGGTGGGGATGTGGAATGAGCTTCTGGCAGACATGGTCAAGGCGGGATCATTGGTTACATTTAAGGAAAGACTGGATCGTTACATGGATAGGAGGGGACTAGAGGGGTATGGACCGGGTGCTGGTCAGTGGGACTAGGAGGGTGGGGATTTGCTACAGCATGGACTAGTAGGGCCGAACTGGCCTGTTCTGTGCTGTAAGTGGTTGTATGGTTTATCTATCCAGGAACTATGGCTCACAGAAATTGCAGCTCATGTCACTGCACTGACTCAAACTCATGCATTACTCTCAACATCCCTCGATGCTCTCTGCTCCAATCAACTCACTGCACTCAAAACTTTAATCTCTTTATCACGCTCCCCACCCCCCCAATCCCAACATGCTTCACATTGCCTGCCAGCTCTCAGCGACCTTTCTGTTCCTCTGACAAGTCACCCAGAGTTCCAGGCAATCATCCACTGGTGGTCCATTACTCTTGTCCAGATTTCCTTCCATTCCATTCCATTTGCAATCAAGGTTTGTTCTTCTGCTGTCTTGGTGATATATTTTTAATTCAAATATCACAAATTTGACATAAGCACATGGTATTGTAAACAAAATTAGACATACAGCACGGTAAGAGGCCATTTCAGCCCACGAGTCTGTGCCGCCCAATTAACCTACAACCTGCCCCCCCCCCCCCCATATGTTTTGAACAGTGGGAGGAAACTGGAGGCACAAGGGAAAACCCATGCAGACATGGGGAGAACGTATAAAGGGCGGCACGGTTAGCCTAGTGGTTAGTGCAACGCCTATTCAGCACCAGTGATCGAGACCAAACTTGGGTTTAAATCCCGCACTGCAAGATGTTTGTACATTCTCCGTGGGTTTCCTCCCACCCTTCAAAAACATACCAGGATGAGGTGAATGGGGTGTAAATTAAGGCAGCACGGACTTGTAGGGCCGAATTGGTCTGTTAAAGTACTGCATGCCTAATTTTTAAAAAAAGTTAGAATCCTTACCGACAGTGCAGGATTCAAACCCCAGTCTCGATCTCTGGCATTGTAACAGCGTTGCGCTAACCACTACACAAACCATGCTGCCCTAAAGAGTTACGTTTTCAACAACAGATATAGCAGAGGATGGCTTTGATCCATCAACCTCTGAGTTATGGGAAGAGCATGCTTCCAATGTGTCACTCCATTGGAGTGGTTAAAATAAAGTTCCTGCTGCATCCTAGCGATTATATAAATCATACTACACAGCTCTACAAACAGGGTCACAGATCTTCTGCCATATACACTACAACTGGTGGCAAAAGCAGTCAAAACAAACACAGATCATCTTGTGAAAAGAAAAACTTTCCAGGAGGTACGGAACAACAAGACCTGAAACTGCCACAGGTAAGGATGGGAAAACAGCCAGGGCATTGAAGTTTTCCTGTGTGCACAATGTATTGGTAAACATTAATGATTAAGACACCAGTCAGCCGTAGGGAGAAAAATGCTGACAACAGAATTTAAAAAAATAGGAGGCCTGAGAGGGCAGGGAAGCATTGAGTACAGGAGCATTATGGTTTTGGTGGAAATCCAGTCAAAATCATGGCCAACATGTGAAGGCTTCACCCTTTTGGAGATTTTCTTTGCCTTTTATTCATCCCTCCTCCATCTTCTCTGCAACTGGTTTTATAATTTTACCAGGTAAATAAGAAAGTCTGCAGATGCTGGGGCCAAGTGCATTATGCAAGTTTGCTGCAGAAACTAGGCATCAGTAGGAAACAAAGGGTGACCAATCTTTCTCCAGCACATTTGTGCATTGTTCTTATTTATCAGTTCTGACAAAGAGCCTCCGACCTGATTTTCTTTCCAGAGATGAATTCCAGCCTGTTTTCAGTATTTTGTATTTTTATTATTTCAAATTGATAGTATATGTGCATTTTTGCTCTTAATTATTGCCTTAGAATCTAAAGGTTAATTGGAAAGGTGAGTTTAGCATCCATGCTGCCATTTACCCTTGGAGAAGAACTACACAAATAATGAAGGAGTCTGTCAGGGATACTAAAGCTACTTGTACATCAAGACTGATGTAAAAACAATGTGTCAGATACATCGCGCAATGCCATATCCATTAAAAAGTTAGATGGAAAATGAGCTAAACAAGCCAAAGTTTAATGGAAGTTTATGGAAAATGATTCAAAATAATCCAAGTCAGAGTTACAAAATTCATTAGACTGTAGGCAAATAGTACCCATTGCTGTTCTTTCAACATTTAAAAAAAATATATTTTATTTAAAATCAACACATATATGACAATTATAACAATTTAAAAAGTCATAAATTGATGTTAGAGAACTGCTGATGTATATAGAAAAGAGAAAAAGAAATAAAAATACATAAAAACCCAACTAATCCCTACTCCCCCCCCCCCCCCCCCAACCCTTGCTAACCGTACTAAAAGCCAATACCTAAAATACATAACATAATTATGTATTGAGTTGGATTGCTTCGGAAAACACTCAAGGATCTCAAAGAAAAACATTTTTCTATAAAAGTCCCTTACTCATTTTTAGGAAAGACTTCACTGGTCTGAAGGACACAAAAGAACTACTTATAATTTTAATTCCATTGTTCGAACATACGGGCTCCAAATCTATAAAAATGCAGAGTATTTACCCCTCCAATTGTATGTATTTTTTTTCTAATGGAATACAGCTTTGAATCTCTGATACTATCTTCCTAATGTTAATGAAACATCTGATTTCCAAGTGACAGCAACACATTTCATTGCTATTACCAAAACTAATTTAACAAATAATAATTGAAAATCTGATAAAGATAATTTAGGAGTTATAGTCTCAAAATTTCCTATCAGCAATAATTCAGGATTTAACAGAAAAACAATACCCATAATTCAGTGTAAAAACTTACTAATGGAAATCCAAAAAAAGGTTTAACCTTTGAACAAGACCAAGAAAATAGATGAAGGCTGTGAATGTTGTCTACATGGACTTCAGGAAGGCCTTTGACAAGGTCCCACACGAGAGGTTCACGGAGAGGTTGTAAACTGGATTTGAAATTGGCTGAATGGGAGAAGAGGGGTGGATGATTGTTTCTCAGACTGGAGGCCTGTGATTAGTGGTGTGCCTCAGGGATCAGTGCTTGGATCATTGTTGGTTATTTATATCAACAATCTAGATGATAATGTGGGAAAATGAATCAGCAAATTTGCTGATGACACTAAGATTGGACAGTGAGGAAGGCTTTCGAAGCTTGCAGAGGGATCTTGACCAACTGGAAAAATGGGTCAGAAAATGGCAGAGGAAATTTAATGCAGACAAGGGTGAAGTGTTACATTTTGGAAGGACAAACCAAGGTAAGACAGACACAGTATAAGGTAGGGCACTGAGGAGTGTGGAGGAACAAAGAGATCTGGGAATTCAGATACAAAATTCCCTGAAAGTGGCAGCACAGGTCGATGGGGTTGTAAAGAGAGCTTTTGGCATCTTGGCCTTCATAAATCAAAGTATTGAGTACAGGAGTTGAAATGTTATGGTGAGGTTGTATAAGATATTGTTGAGGCCAAATTTGGAGTGTTGTATACAGTTCTGGTTGCCTAACTACAGGAAGGATATCAATAAGATTGAGAGTTCAGAGAAGATTTACACTAGAACTCTGATTATCCAAATTAGTCGGGACCGGGTCTATTTCGGATCAATGATTTTTTTTCTCTCCAGAGAACTGGTCATTTTTTAAAAACATCCCAGTAGCAACAACAAATTACTTGTGACAGTATTTAACCAACAATAATCAACAAGGGGGTTTTTAAGCATTAAAATAATGTTAAAATCTCACCCAAAGAAATTCTGGCCACCGTCGGGAGCCTGAGCCTCCCGATCAGGTCGGCCCTGAAAAATGAGAATTTTGAAGAATTTTATTTTGGATAATTGGAGTTGTAATGTACTAGGATGTTGCCAGGTCTTCAGGAGTTGAGTTACAGGGGAAGATTAAACAGGTTAGGATTTTATTCCTTGGAGCCTAGAAGAATGAGGGGAGATTTGATAGAGGTTTACAAAATTATAAGGGGTTTGACAAGAGTAAATCTGAGTAGGTTCTTTCCTCTTGCATTATGAGAGATAAATACAAGAGGTCATGGTTTTAGAGAGAAAGTGGAAAAGTTTAGGGGAACATTAGAGGGAATTTCTTTTGAGAGTGGTGGGAGCGTGGAACAAGCTGCCATCTGATGTGGTAAATGTGGCTCACTCTTAAGTTTCAAGAATAAATTGGATAGATAAATGGATGGGAGAGGTCTGGAGGGTTATGGACTGGGTGCAGGTCAATGGGACTAGCAGAATAATATTTCAGCACAGACTAGAAGGGGCGAGTGGCCTGTTTTCTCTGCTGAAGTGTTCTATAGTTCTGATGTGCAATCGCTGTTGCGCCTTCCTGACAAGTGAGATGTGTGCCCATGATAGGCTACTTCTAGATTGGAATCCAAGGAACTTGCTGCCCTCTACTACTTAATACGGAAGGTGCTCGCCTCTAACATCCACCAAAGTCTCCTTTGTCTTGTCTACATTGAGACACACGTTGTCATTCTCACAACTTTTCACAAAATTTTCCACCTCTTTTCTGTCGTGCAACTCATCATTATTGCCATATTACAGAAAGAATGTGGAGGCTTTAGAGAGGATGCAGAAGAGGTTCAGTAGGACGTTGCCAGGATTGGAAAGTTGGCTTTGCAAGCGAAGTAATGTAGGAGAGGCCAGTTGCAGTGACTTCCTGCCTGGCAAGCCAGACAGTGGTCACACAGTGATGTATTATGCTTGCACTTTCCCTGGGTGACCGGGACATCAGGCCCACATCTCACCCAACCTTTAATTAGCCATAATGAAAGGCTAAACAAATGTACTATTTTTACTTGAGTGACAGATGCTGAGGATAGAAGTATATAAAATTATGAGAGGCATAGATAGAGTAGATAATCAGAATCCTTTTGGTGGAAATGTCAAATGCTAGGTTTAAGGTGAGGGGGTACGCTTAAAGGAGACTAACAGGGCAATAATTTTTTATATGTACAGAAGGTGGTAGGTGCTTGTAATACTCTGCCAAGGGAAGTAGTAGAAGCAGATACGATAGCAACATTTATGAGGCATATAAAGCAGACATGTGAACAGGCAGAGAAGAGTGAGATATGCAGGCAGGTGAGGTTAGTTAAATTGGTATCATAGCGCAGATACTGTGGGACATGGAGCTGCACTGCTCTATGTTCCATATGAGAGACAAAACTTGTAGCAAGTACACATGAATATCTTCTAACCTGGTGTTTTTTTAAAGTAAGGACGGGAGAGTGTCAGTGGCTTGGGTTTCTAAAATCACATACCCTGGGTAAGAGAGAATATTGGGCTGATTTAGAGTTTATGCTTCGGAATTGTGGAAATTGATTTGAACGTAAATGCACTGAAAATATCTTTTGCTGCAGAAGTTCGGGAGATGTGTATCTGTAAAGACCTTTCATTCAAACTCATCAGGGGTAGAGATTCACAGAAACAAAATGAGCATCACTTTCAACGGTAAAAATGTAGGAGAACAGCAATGTTTTGATCACCTTCCTTTTTCAATGTTTTAGTACTCTCGAAATAAGATTGTCACAACTGCAATTAACTGCTGTGCAAATGATTTGCTTGATGAACATTAATAAAGTAATGTTGGTGGACACAATAATATCCAGATACAAGAACATTCAGATATTAACATTACCAGGTCTCAGCCAGCCGTGCCAACAGAAACATTGAAATACTGACACTGGCCATTCTGCCAGGACAGAGCTGAACAGGAAATATTCTCCATCAAAACAAACAGGTTTTGGTAAGTGTATCCTTTTAATGATATTGCCATTAGACAATTAGAGTTTTATTCCACCCCCCACCCCCCCACATCTCATACAAGGTGCTTAGTGTTCTTTACTTTAAAGGCCAAAATAACGTATTAGTCAATATGGAGGCACCCATAATCCAGTTACCCATTCTTAATTTATGGCACCAAAAACTGTGACTCAGGACCAAACACATTTTCAGCATCTTCTCCCAGCACTGCCCCAATGCCCAGTGTCACCAGAACTAACCCATCATATGGAAGATATGAACATAATAGAGAGGGCTTGCCTCAGACCTCCACCCCCTAAAAGTGATGCTCATTTTGTTTCTGTGAGGTACATGCCAGGAGTTTGATTGCTTAGATAGCTGATCACGAACAACAATCGGCTTTGCAATTTGTGAGATGTATTAACCAAATCTCTCATAAGAGGATGCAGACTTCTAGAGGTATGTCAGGGTTGGGGGGGCCAGGTGGCGGGTGAAATGGGGGAAGGACCAGGATATTCAATTTTCGAAGAGTAGGTATGAAGTATTGAACTGCATGTTTCACAAACATTTCTACGACTGATTCCACCTACATTGAATTCGTCCATCGTTATTGAATGAAGATCTACCGGGACCAATGCCTGAAGAGGGCGCACAAAATCAGTGAACCGGTGCGGACTCGAAAGGCCAACATGGCCTGTTTCCGCTCCGTAAATGGTTATATGGTTACAATTATAAAGCTTGCTATGCATGAGGTTCACCATAGCCGGGCTATAGTTCAAATCACAGCCTGTTTGAATTTAGAGAAAATTAGAAGTGTTACATTTGAAGAAATTCAATGCCCATTCATACAATATTTTTGTATTATATAATTTCTAACGCTTTTTTTCTGATTTATTGTTCCTCCCTGATACCATTAAGCTTCTCTTTTGGGTGAGGACCAGGCTTCTTATGTTTGATGAATGCTGATCCAAGGCTTTCCAGATTTTTTTTTCTTTTAGATTAGTATGGGGGGGGGGGGGGGGTGGGAGGGGGAGGGTAGCTATAATGTGTTTTTTTTTCTTTGATTGAGTATGGGGAGATGAAGACCCTATTATTATTTACTGATTGTTGCATATTGTAATCTTTTCATTCATGTATCCTTATTCTCTCTGTGCATTGTCTATTGTATGCTTTATATTAAAATCAATAAAAAAGATGGAAAAAAGGTTCACCACAGCCAATTTATATCCACTCAAAGGCACCAGCTAAAGATCAGACATTATATACTACACTAATTGCAAGTGAGCCAAAAAGTGCCATCATCTTTGGTGAGCTTGTAGGACTTAAAAAGTGTTTTGATTTCTGACCTGATATAAAGAACATATTTTGATTTTAGTTGAATCAGTAAAGATGCAAACTTTCCCTTTTTAAAGCAATGCAGGAACCTAAGAAAATATAAGGGTAATCCACTTAGCCCCACCATTTAACATGATCGAGCTGATCTGGCCCAGGCCTAATGTCGTCTTCACTGTCTCATACCCCTCAATTCCCACCCCCAATGATCTTTCCTCCACAAATTTGTAGAGCAGAGAATTTGAGAGATTCACCACTCTGTCCAAATAAAAAAAGTTTTTGCTTCTTCAGTTGCATATGACCACCTGCTAAAATTGTAACTTCAACCAAGATTCTGACACTACCATAATATCTCCCCTGCCATACCACCTCATGTTCTAGTGAAGTTGCACCTTATTCCCCTAAATGCCAAAGAAAATAGATCTAATTTCTTTATTCACTCATGATATGTTAATCCTTTGATTCCAATCATCTCTTTTGCACTGCCTCCAATGTCTGTAAAGACGTGGATCAAAACTGTGCAAGTTGGGGATTCATTCTCAACAGTAATTTACACAATTATAATAATTCTTACCTATTTCTAAATGCCAACTCTTTTGATGTTATGGCCAGTGTGCGACCTCTTCCAAACCACTTGCTACACCTGTCTACTAGCTTTTTGTGATTTACCTAGATACTGCAGTAGTTTCCTAGTCAGATAACATTGCAACTTCAGATAGCTTCAACGTTGCAATGAGTAATTTTTAAAAATGGATTATAGGATGGTGTGGGCTGTGTAAATGATAGAGTGCTAGAGATCCTCCTGACCACTAGAGGGTGTTGGAGACGAGTTTGTTGCAGTTTGAGTTGTATTCAAGATGGATGCCTTCGGAGGAGTCACGTGATGGAGTAGTGGCCGGTAGGAGAATACCAGCCCTCACCAGAAAAGGAGGAAAAAAGTAAAGAAAAAGCAAAGCCCCAGAAACACAAACCACAATAAAAAAATAAAAGTGTGGAGGAAATGGCACCAAAGAAAAGCCAAAAACAACAGGAAGAAAAGAAGGAAAGACGTCGGAAGAGAAAGGTGAAGGCCTTACCTGTACTAAGAAGCAGGGACCCGCCGTGGAAAGAGGAGCCCACTCCCTGAGGTCAGTGGAAACCCCACAGGGTCGCGACCCACTGAACACAGGTCTACAAAGATGGCTTACGGAGCCAAACAGAGGTGCACGCGATGCGCACGACAAAGACAACACCGACAGGAGGGGGGACCAGCTGTGGAATGGAACTCCACAGCTTGAACAGCTAAGAAAGACCCGACAGCAGGGCTCCCACCAGGAAGATATAGAAAATAACGGGATCGTGAGGGAGGAGAATGAAAAAAAGGAAATCAGAGACAGAACAGATAACCAGCCCAGAAGAAGAGGACCAACATCAAGACACCATAAAAAGAAACCCAACAAAGTGAGACAAACAGCCCAACAAGAAAGTCAGAAGAGACACAGATACAAGAAAGAGAGGTAAAGGACACAGGCCCTGGAGCGGACACAGGGGAAGAGGAGGGAGAACATCAAGCTGTGCAGAGAAATAGAAGATAAAGGGAATGGACTGTACATAGAATTTAAAAAATTTCAAGAATATATGGAAGCAATAAAAGAATGGCAGACACGAGAATTTAATGAAATAAAAAGAAGAATAAAAGGTACAGAAGAAAAAGTGAGTAGATTAAAGATGGTCATGACAGAAATAGGGAAAATAGTAGACAAGGTGGAAGAACGAGAAACAGCCGTAGAAATGGAAGTGGACGACTTAAAAAGAAAATTGGAAGAAACTGATAAAAAAGTTAAAGAAACACAGGAGTTGTTAGCTCAGAAGATGAATATAATGGAAAACTATAATAGGAGAAACAATATATAGATAGTGGGCCTTAAGGAAGATGAAGAAAGCAAAGATATGAAAGAATTTATAAAAGAATGGATCCCCAAGGTCCTAGGAATGCCATAAATACAGGAAGGAATGGAAATAGAAAAGGCACACAGAACATTAGTCCCAAAACCACAGCCACAACAAAAACCAAAATCCATTCTAGTAAAATTCCTGAGATATACGACAAGAGAAAATATATTGGAGAAGGCAATGAAAAAAAATGAGAGAAGACAAAAAGCCACTGGAATACAAAGGTCAAAATTTTTTTTTCTTCCCAAACACAAGTTTTGAGCTCCTGAAGAAGAGGAAGGAGTTTAACGCAGAAAAATCGATCCTATGGAAGAAAGGCTATAAATTTATGTTAAGATATCCAGCGGTGCTTAAAATAGTTATCCCGGGGCAGCAAAGCAGACTGTTCTCGGATCCGGAGAAAGCTCGAGAATTTGCAGAACGCCTACAAAACAGACAGAGAGATGAAGAGATGTAACAAAAACAAGAATGATGACGAACTTCATATAAAGAAGAAAAATAATGTATAAGTAAGAACTAAGAAGGGGAAGAAAAAGGAAGAAAGGAAATAAGGGGGAATTAAGAGGGTGAGCTTTGTTATATATGAAGATAAAAGTCTTTTCTGGAGGGGGGTGGGTGGGAGAGAATAACAGTCACTGCGAAATCAGTTGATGTTTGCGAGCGGGTTCACAATCCAAATGGAGAGGAGAGTTGTTGTTGCCCGACAAGGGGAAACTCAGAGAGTGGGGGGGACATTTGGGGTTAAGGGAATTTTAGATGTGGCAATAGTGGAAATATTTTTATGTTTTAGAAGTGTTGTCTTACAGTGTGTTCAAAAAAAGAAAACAGAACTGGATAAGGAGGAAAGGTGGTGATGAGGAAGTGGAAATGAGAGGTAAACAAAGTATGAAATGGCCATGTTGAACTATATGACTATAAATATTAATGGAATACATAATCAAATTAAAAGGAAGAGGCTGTTAAATTTACAGAAGAAAGAAAAAATTGATATAGCATTCGTGCAGGAAACACATCCAACTGAAGTGGAACACAAGAAATTAAGGAGAGAGTGGGTAGGGCACGTAACGGCAGCATCATATAATTCAAAAACCAGAGGAGTAGCTATATTAATCAATAAAAATGTACCAATCAAAATAGAGGAAATAATAGATCCAGCAGACAGGTATGTAATGATAAAGTGTCAGATATATTGAGAATTTTGGAATTTGCTCAATGTATATGCACCTAATGAAGAGGATCAAAAATTTATGCAAGATATCTTTTTGAAGATTAAAGACACGCAGGGGAATATACTGATAGGAGGGGACTTCAACCTTAATTTGGACTCAAAGATGGACAAAGCTGGACAAAAGACTAGCAGAAAGAACAAGGTAACCAAATTTATGGTTAAATCGATGCAGGAAATGCAACTTTGGGATATATGGAGGAGACAACACCCAAAGGAGAAGGAATACTCATATTATTCAGGTAGACAAAACATACTCAAGGATAGACCTGTCCCTGTTGTCAGTCCACATCCAAGGGAGAGTTAGAAAAACGGAATATAAAGCTAGATTGTTATCTGATCACTCATCCCTGTTATTAGCAATAGAACTGGAGGAAATCCCACCAAGAAGATATAGATGGAGATTAAACTCCATGCTACTTAAAAGACAGGATTTTAGAGAATTCATTGAGTGACAAATTAAAATGCACTTTGAAATAAATACGGAATCAGTGAAAGATAAGTTTATACTATGGGACGCAATGAAAGCGTTCATCAGAGGGCAGATGATAAGATGAAGAAGGACTACAATCGGGAAATAGAACAGCTGGAAAGAGAAATAACAAATACAGAAAAAGAATTAGCAACAAGGGAAGATACAACAAAAAGAAGAGAATTGGCGGACAAAAAAAAAATACGAAACACTACAAACATACAAGGTGGAGAAGAACATAATGAAGACAAAGCAGAAGTATTATGAGCGAGGAGAAAAAAATGCACAAAATACTAGCTTGGCAGCTTAAGACAGAACAAACTAAAAGAATGGTATTGGCATCAAGGAAAAAAGACAAACAAATTACATATAACCCAACGGAGATCAATGAAAACTTCAAGGAATTCTACAACCATTTATATCGAACTGAGAACGAAGGGAAAGAAGACAAAATAGATGAGTTTCTAGCTAAAATTGAACTACCAAAATTGCAAGAAAAGGAGCAAAATAAATTAATAAAATCATTTGAAATAGAGGAAATACAGGATATAACCATATAACCGTTTACAGAACGGAAACAAGCCATGTCGGCCCTTCAAGTCCGTACCGGTTCATTTGAACAACTCCACCAGCTACTCCGCAAACTCCTGAGGAAGTAGAGGCTTTCTTCATGATGCCATTGTCTTTATGTCCCCTTGAAATTCAGTTACTCCAAAGATTGCAGAATCCAACTGTAAAAACTTCTTAATTTCTTGACCTTCATCACCTTCTTTAAGTCCAACAATTTTTGTTATTCCTTTTACTAAAGTTTACTAAAATATCAATTTTTGCATTAATTGATATATTTTAAAAAATGACCGAACAATAAAATGCCGGGAGAGGATGGACTCCCAATAGAATTCTATAAAACATTTAAAGACTTATTAATTCCTCCTCTCCTGGAAGTAATGAACCAGATTGAAGAAACACAAAACATGCCAGATTCATGCAAAACAGCAATAATTACAGTAATACCAAAGACGGGGAAAGATCCATTAACACCAGTATCATATAGACCAATATCTCAACTCAACACAGATTATAAGATAATAGCTAAACTATTAGCAAACAGATTGGCCAACTGTGTACCAAAAATAGTAAAACTAGATCAAACTGGATTTATTAAGATGAACAACGGACAACATCTGCAAGTTCATTAACTTAATCCATGCAGTACAAGGAAACAAGACGCCAACAGTGGTGGTTGCCTTAGACGCAGAGAAAGCCTTTGACAGAGTAGAATGGAATTATTTATTCCAAGTACTACAGAGGTTCAACCTACCAGAGAAATATATTAATTGGATTAAAGCATTATATAAGGGACCATTGGCGAAGGTGACAGTAAATGGATTTATATCAAACCAATTTAAATTAAGTAGGTCAACTAGGCAGGGATGTCCACTATCTCCCTCACTGTTTGCGTTAGCTATAGAACCACTAGCAGAACTGATAAGAACAGAAAATAAAATAAGAGGGATAAAAATAAAAGAGAAGGAATATAAAATCAGTCTATTTGCAGATTATGTCATAGTATACTTAACAGAACCAGAAATATCAATTAAAGAATTACATAAGAAATTGAATGAATATGGAGAAGTGTCGGGGTACAAGATCAATGCAAATAAAAGTGATGCCAATGAATAATGCGGATTTCACAAAATTTAAGAAAGAATCACCATTTAGATGGCAAACACAAGCAATCCGATACCTAGGTATTCAACTAGATAATAATCTAGGTCATCTTTACAAACTAAATTATCATCCATGAATGAAGAAATTACAAGATGACTTAGAACATTGGAAAGATTTACCACTAACACTGATAGGAAGGGTAAATTGCATTAAAATGAATATCTTCGCAAGGATACAATACCTATTCCAATCATTACCAATTCAGCTAACAGAAATTCTTCAAGGAGCTAAAGAAAATAATAAGAAAATTCTTATGGAAAGGGGGGAAACCGAGGATAGCGCTAGATAAATTAACAGAATGGTACAAACAAGAGGGCTTACAGCTACCAAACTTTAAGAATTATTATAGAGCAGCACAATTAAGATACCATTCAGATTTTTATCAAACAAGGGAAAAACCAGATTGGACCAGTTTAGAGCTAGATAAAATAGGGGAGAAGGTACCTGAACATATACTATACAAGTGGGATGAAAAGCTGGTGCAACATGGGAATTCACCAGTACTGCACCATCTGCTCAACATTTGGAAGAAGATTCACGTAGAAAGGAAAAAAAACAAATGATCAACTACCAAAATTAATATTGACGTAAAATCAACTAATCCCCTTCATAATAGATAACCTTTCCTTCAGAGAATGGGAGAGAAAAGGGATCAAAAGAATAGAAAATTGTTTTTTGGGAAATAAATTATTATCTTTTGAACAAACGAAGTGCAAATATGATACAACTCACGGTATAATGTTTGCATACCACCAACTGAAAGCCAACTTGGAAGGACAAATTGGGAAGCAGGCTGAAGTTACCAGTAGGAAGCAATTTTGAATATATGATTACAGACACAATGATAATTAAACGATTTATAACAAACATTTACATCAAACTGCAAGAGAAAGAGAATGAGGAGACAAGCTTTAAACCCAAACAAAAGTGGGAACAAGATCTAAACATAAAGATAAAGAATGAAACATGGGAAAAGCTATGCTCCGGAACTGTGAGAAATACAATAAACACGAGGTTACGCATGATACAATATAATTGGTTACATAGGCTATACACCACGCCCCAAAAGTTAAATATATGGGACCCAACAGTATCAGACAGATGTTTTCGCTGTAAGAAGGAAACAGGAACAACAGTACATGCAATTTGGGCATGTGAGAAAGTGGAAAAGTTTTGGGAAGATCTAAATCAGGTATTAAATAAAACCACAAAATACAACATACCAAAAAATCCAGAGATCTTTCTTCTAATTAATATAAGAAGTAAAGAACTTGGACTCGATATGGATGGAGCACAAAAAAGATTTAATATGATAGCCTTAGCTGTAGCAAAATAATGTATTATGTCAACTTGGAAATGAGAAGATAACCTGAGAAAACAGCAATGGTACATAGAAATGAATAAATGTATTCCATTGGAAAAAATAACATATAATTTAAGAAATAACATCACAGTATTCAAACAAATTTGGGAACCATACATGGAACACAACAGAGAAGTCCTACCGTGGACCTCCACCACCTAAAATGACAGAAGGAGAAGAAGACTAAATGAACTGACCCAGTGTGTAAAAGTATATGACACAAATTTCTTGTTTATTTTCATTGTGTGATGACATTGTTTAATGGGTTTAATGTATCATATATGTTGAAATTGAGTGGGTGGGGAGGGGGGGTGAAGGAGGGAGGGAAGGGGGGAAAGGGGAAAAAAATTACAGTATGGTTCAGTGTGAAAAATTAAAAAAATTAAAAAGATGGATGCCTTCACACATTCCTGAGTTATTTTGCTAATATAGTTGTTTTAAAATAACTTGTTTCTTTATTACAATAAAAGGAACATAACATGGTACCAGGAGTAAATGAAAAACCAGGAGTGTGCAGAGTTTGTATCAGTCAATAGTAGCAGAGATATGGAGAGTATAAAGATCCCTGATGCTGTAAATTGGACTGGAAATTGCTACTACAAATGAAGGCTGTTCAAACAAATATTCATGCTCTACCTCCAAGCCATTGGACTCGATAGCAAAGCTGATGCACTAAAGATTGAATTGCTACTTACTGTGGTGGGACCTCAAGCACTAGAGGTTTTCAACACATTTGCTTTTGCCAAGGCAGCTGACCTGGTTATCGAGATGTTTGATGAACACTGTTCATCAAAGCAAAATGAAACGTTTGAGAGGTATGTATTTTGCTCGCACGCGAAGCTACAGGGAGAGAATTTTGATACTTCTTTATTGGATGAAATTAAAAGCAAGAGCATGCAATTTTGGATCACTGCAAGGCTCAATAATCCATGATAAAATTGTTCTTGGGATTATTGATAAGAAAGTAAAAGAGATGTTGCCATGAGAGACAGAGCTCAACTTAACTGGAGCTGTGAAGGTATGCCACACTAGTGAATTAGCTCTGCAGCATGTGAAAAAGTTTGGTGAGAATGCAAAAGCCAGTGAAAATAAAGGCACAGTGTGCCCACAAACACAAACAAAAATTAAAATATAGGAAACAAGAAAAAGATGGAGAGTCATTCAATTGCAATCAATGTGGCACTCTCATTATGCAAAGCAATGTTTTTCCAAAGGGAAACAAATCAGAATTAAAATTGTGCACACTACAGAAGACACTGTAAACAATATAAAAGAAACTGCCCTTAGTGATACACTTTTCGTGAGCATGGTAGTGCAGGAAGATTATAAACCACCGAGCAGCCAAGCATGAACAGAGTCAAGCAGAATAAGTGGACTGTGTCATTCATATAACCTTTTCAAGCTGGACACAGAGGCAATGGTCAATTTGATCTGTGAGTGCGTTATCAGGGCAATGAAGATAAAGCCATACATCCATGCAAAACCTGTACAGCTCAAAACCTATAATAGATACGTAAGTTACGTGTAAAGACAAGGTGAAAGTTAAAGATAAAGAGCCACCTCAGGTTCACAGTAGTTCAAGATGGACGTGAATCACTGCTTGGTAACAAAGCATATGAAAGCTTAAGCCAAGTCAAGAGGTTATACCACATTAACAGTACCAGTGCACAGAATAGCATAGAGGAAATATTGGATCAATTTCCAGACATCTTCAAGGGATTTGTTCTACCCTTCACCTATAAGATATAGTTAAAAAAGGTTGCACAGCCAATAGTGCATGCCCCAAGGCAGGTTCCATTGCTACTAAAAGATCAAGCAGGAACTCAGCTGAATGATGTCATTAAGAGTCATAAAGAAAGTGAAGGAGCCCACAGAATGGGTGAATTCAATAGTGTGTGTCAAAAAGAATGGTGACCTATACGTGTGCATGGAACCAAAAGACTTGAATGCCAATATGAAGAGGGAACATTATCAGATTCCAACCATGAAATGAAATTACAATTGAGTAGACTGGGGAAAACTTTTTCTCTAAATTGGATGTATCCCAGGGCTTCTGGCAAATAAAACTACATGAAGATAGCACAAAATACTGAACATTTAATACACCGTTTGGCCAATACTCCTGTCTGAAGATATCTCATAGAATTTCCTCAGCTCTGGAAATGCTCCACAACAGCTCATCATAGAAGCCATAAATGGGGTATGTGTGCACATGGATGGCATGATCCAATGAGGATCCACACAAGAACAACATAATAAGAGACTCAAAGTGCTATAACACATCCAGAAGTATGGATAAAAGTTAAACAGGGGAAAATATCAGCTTGGTGTGAAGTAAATCACCTTTCTGGGAGCTAAACTGACAGAGGCAGGTGTGCAGCAAGACAAGAACAAGGGGAAAGAAATTTTAGAGATGCCCAGACCCAGTGAAAAAAAAGGCATATTGAGAGTGCTTGGAATGATCATTTCATTAGCTGTTTTTTTGCCGGGCCTCCGCCTCAATGCCGGCTCCATCTGTGGAGAAAAATTAGAACATCTTTTCATAGCGCACCCCTAAAAGGTGCTCCTGCACCGCTTTTATGAAGAGCGGTGCCTTGTAGCATTCTCCAGAGGTAATGGAGGCGGTTCCAGCTGCATGGGGGGTTATGGGTAACGAAGACGGCCATTGATCATTCATCCAGCTCTTCTGCCTGGCACTGCCTCTCCAGCTCTTCACTCCCCTCTTGTATCCATCGGACTCCCAGGCTCTGCTTCTCCGTCTCCACTACTCAGCACCTGTCCTCCATCCTCCCAGGAGTTCAGTACCAGGGTCCCTTCGCCCCCTGGCCCCGATAGCTCGGCTGGGCCTCCAGATCTCTCCAGCTCCTTGCTGCCCTCCTCCTCCTCGGTCTCAATGGCCTTAGTGAAGGAGCGAGGGGTGGAGGGGGAACAAGAAGAGGACATTTCCAGGTGGCAGGAGGGAGCTCTAACACCAGCACCAATCACTGTGGGAGCCCTGGTAGTCATTGCAAGATCATCAGCCCACCCCTAGCCAGTCACTTGCAGTGGTAATACATTTATGATACATGGCGGAGCGCTCCGCTTTATGTCTGACACTAGGTTGAAGAGTGAATGGAGTCAGCACCTTTGAACCATTCATGGAGCATTTATGATGACAAGTTCTGCAACTTAAGGGTGGAGATCAAAACCTGTTCGAAAACAATGTAGGAAATTGTTAAAGAACGAATTCAAGTGGACGACCAATCACGAGGAAGAATGGGGACAACTCAGGACAATTCTAACTACAGAACCAATACTTTAATGTTCTTTGACACATCCAGAAGGACAAAAATATATTCAGATGCTTCAAAGGATGGAATAGGTGCTGTACAACTTCAGGCTATGGGAGAAGATTGGAAGCCAGTGGCACAAACACAAGGACGATGACAACATCTGAAGGACAATGTGCACAGATCGAGAAAGAGAGTGTCTAGGTCTGATCTATGGACTTGAGAAATTCTACAGTTATGTGTATGATCTATCAACATTCATGGCAGAGACAAACCACAAGCCATTAATAGCTATAATCAAGAACAGGGGATGGTCAAATGCAGAGAAGGAATCAAAAGAGCCTGCTGAAAATGCAAGAGACGAGGCAGGAACAGATGAATGCAGAAGATCCAGCATCTACAGCAGCAGAGGAAACACCTCCAGTGCGAGACGGTAGTGGACCAGCAGGGCCGACAACAAGCACCTGTGTTAAGAAGATCCACACGAGTTATCAAAGCATCTGACAGACTGAATCTCTAAAGGAAAAAGAACTACACACTTAAAATGTTTGTGCTGCTGATGTTGTGTTTACATTTGTGCTGAACTTTAAAATGAAATGAATACTCTACTAGTGTGTCATGTTGTTAGATTAAACATCAAGGAAAGGGGATGTAATGATAAGAGTGCTAGTGACGATCCTGACCACTAGAGGGAGTCAGATACTAGTTTATTGCAGCTTCGGTTAGATTTGAGATGGATGCCTCCACACGGTCCTGAGTGAGTTCTTTAACTAATATAGTTGTTTTAAAAGAAACCAAGTTTCTTTATTACAATTTTTTAAAAATCAGACTAGAAATTTTCAAATTTGAAATCAGAAAATTAAACTTCAAAAGGTGGTGCCCACTGCATTCATCAACTGATGAATTACATTACACAATGTAAACTTAGTCAATATAAAACCTCAAGACCCACTTCATCCTTTCATCTCCTTCCCCACCTGTCAATGTAGAACACATCGTTGAAAATCATATCATTTCAACAGCTATAACACCATTGCTTAATCACATTGCATACAACCATCCAAGCATGGGACAATGCACATCCACAGGGATTAAAGAAAATCATCGCCACTCGACACATGTGGCTCCAGTGTATCAGCAATGATAGCAATTCTGAATTCTACATTACTACCAAAGCTAATAAAGATTGGCTCATTCATAATACATCACAAATAAATGATGCATATTAAAACAGAATATGTAGCATTGTTTATGTATAAAAGAACAACATTCTAGATCCTGGCTACTTTTCTTCCTACCTTAAAACGTTCATTGATGCCACTGCTTTGACCAAGGTTTTGTTCATAGTATCTGTCAATCTTTTCTTGGTTTGTTGTCAGACCTTTCCTTGAACCCACTACCGTGAACAGTCTTAGCATGGTTTGTTACATCAAAAGCAATGTGTAAATGCAATTTGTGTTGTGTTGAAATGAGAATGCAGTGGATCTGCTCATATTCCTTCCAATCTAAAGCCAGCCACGTCAAGACCTCAAAAAGTGACAAATGGCTTTGCAGCCAAGCACAAGGATCTGTATCTGTAGGGGTCGATGAGTGGGTAGAGGGAAAAATTGCAAACTGCTCTTGACTAGTCCAGTTAGCTGTAAAGACTCATCTGATAGTGACTCATCAGGTGGGTAGGGGGGGTGGGTGGGGGGGGGATGCGTGCGTTATCATAAATCATCATCAATTTCACATTTCAGGACCCTTGGCTAATTTGTAACCATGTGGCTTAAAATGAAGTGGGATCACACGGATTGGATTTTTTTTTCCTTTGCACCCAGTGAGAGAGTTAGCAAGCTAGGAATTGCAGTAGTATTTACTAAACAATCGCAAAATAATTAGCTGGCTTGTTTGGAATCCTAACAAAACCTTGCCTTTTACAACTTGAGGCCATGAAAGGAAGCCTGCAGAGAATCATTGTTCTGATATAGAGCAGTTGAATGTGTGTCTGTGTATCAACTCTGTAAAAGATGTAGAGCATGGTAACAGGCCTTTCCAGTCCATGCTGCCAAAATACACCAATCAACTTACAAACCCCGTACTTCTTTTGGACGGTAGGAGGAAATCAAGGCACCCAATGGAAAGCCACGCAGACATGAGGAAAATGTACAAACTCCTTACAGACAGCGCCAGATTTGAACCCAGATCACTGGCGCTGTAATAACACCGGCCGGCGTAACCATGCCGTCCACAAACCTGTTGGTTTTCCAGCACACACACATGTCAGTGAGGGAATGTCACCGACTGGCAGATTCCAGGCTGCAGGAGTACATGATGAGGGACTGAGGCTTGCGAGGGCTTTGTGGAAAAGGACCACAGTCCAGAGCTCTTCTGCTACCGATCATTGAGTGGCTGAAACCAGAGGGGCAGAGGGAGGGAAAAACTGCAAGGGGCTACAGCAGTGGCAATGGTGATACCGCAACATTGTAACGATGTACATTGATGGAGTATGTGAATATGACACTGAGAATGGGAAAAGACCTGGCACAGTTTTCTATTGCTCAATATTTTATTGTAAATAAAGTTTATTTTTGGGAGAAAAAAAAAGTGTAGATGTATAAAATTACGTCTGGTAGATAACTCAGATAGAAAAGTTTAAAATAATAGGTACGATTAGAGAGAAATTAGAAAAACTATTTTTACTGGTGGTCTGGAAATTGTGATCCAAAAAGCTCTGGAAGCAGAAACTCTCAACCTAATTAAAAGCACGAAGTAGCGTAATCTGCAAGGGCACAACGATGAGAGGGCTTAGCCTGGATAGTTCACCCTTTTTTCCCCAGAGGGACATGGTGAGCTATATGCTTCAGGTTTTGATTTCAAGCGATATCGTTCTCACGCTCACTTCTGTGGTGAGAACCATAACGAGGGAACAAATGGTCAGTGTCAAAAAGAGGAATAGAAAAAACACCAAGGAACTACAGTATTGACCTGTTGTCTCAGTATCTATGGCTGGCATGATGCTGCAATTTATCATAAAGAATATTCTCCATATCCTCCGTAAAAGAGACAACATAATAGGTTTCAATAAACAATTTTTTAATTTAAAAAGATATAATCGTTGGACCACTATGACTGTGCACTTTCCTTCGGGTACTCCAAAGAGATTATTTGGTTAAGTGGCCAATTTAAACTGCTCGTATTGTGTAAGACAGTGCTAGAATCTGGGGGGTGGGGTAGTTGTGGGGAAAGTAATTGAGATTAATGGAGGATTAGGGTAAAATGAGCACTTGTGGGTCTGCAGAGACTTATTTGGCCAAAAGGTCTGTTTCTGTGCTGTATATTCAAAATAGTATTCCATAATTATATGTCTGAACTTTTACAAGGCAGAACAGAAAATTGCATAAAGATTCACTGGGTTGGGATAGAAAACGGAGGTTGGTAGACTATTAGTGATGAGGTGACATGGAGATCAATAGCGAACCCCTAGTTATTCACAATTGATATCAGTGACCTATTAATGACAACTTGTCTGAATGACAGAAAACTTTCTGACAGTGCAAGGTGGTGAAGAAAGTCCACTATATAGAGGCCATAGAGTCTCTAAAGGTTGACAGACAGGGTACACCAGTGGGCAAAAAGATGGCAGATAGAGTATTTGAAAGCAAATGTGAGGTTATTCAGTTTGATTGGCAAAAATGGAGAACATATTTAAATGGTGATAAATCAGTAAAAGTTGATGTGAAGAGAGGTCCTGTTATGTTGGTTCAGCAATGTAGAAAGTAAATATTCCAGAATATTTAGACACTCGAATATGCAGGGAATAGAGAGATTATGTATCATCTGCAAGCAGCAGAGATAGAGCTTAATTTGTCATCCTGTTCAGCGCACACATTGTGGGCCAGGCCTGTTCTGTACTGTTCTAAGTTCTATCAAGGAATCAGAAACAAGACATGGGAAGGAAACATTACGGTTTTGTACTGGGTTTTGAATATGTTTAATTTAGCACTCAGTTTTGTCTGTAAAGGACATTCTTGCCTTGGAGTCAACAAAATGTGGGGTTACTAGGCGAATGTCAGTAAGGGGGGGGGGAATGGGGAATATCCTCCAATTATGTCTGAGTAAATCTGACATCTCCTCACAGGAAGATGTGCTGAGTAATGAAAGGTGAACTTATTGAAATATTCAAGATTTTGATTGGGATTGGAAGGGCCGAGAGTGAGAGGTAGTTCCTGCATCTGAAGAATGCAAAAACAAAGAGGCAAGGACCTGGAACAAGAACTTGACCATTTAGGAACAAGATAAGAGAAAATTCTTCCTGGATTCGTCTGAGATTCGATCTCAAGAGTAGTGTGCATATTGCCATTGATTAGATTTAAGGTAGAGACTGACATACATTTTGCCACCCTGGAAATAAGTAGATGTGGGAATCAAGTGCAGATGTGGATGAGACTCAGGTGTTACTCCAACCTTAATACTGAAGGAGCATACTTAATGGGGCAATCTATCCTCTCTCTCATATTTCTCATGCATTTTGAGGGGAATAAGTGTTGAGATAAAGGAAAGTACACTAACATAACTCACCAAAGCAGTGCAACTCTTGGTCTTCAAGGAACCCCAAAAAAAAAATTACTTAGCTGAATAAAATTGACAGTTGCTTTGTTATTTATGGAGCAGAATTACTTTGAACTTGCAGCACAGAAATGGGTTATTTGGTGATTTTGATCCACTCAAGTCATATTCTACTCAGATTATTTACTTATCATTATCAACTAATACATTCTCATTCTTATTTCCTCAAGCATTTATCTTCCTGAATCCACAGTGAAATAGTCATTCTCCCTGGCCCACAATCTGGAGAATGCATCTCACCAGGCTAACAAGGGCAGTAGTCTAATTGGAAAGATTCATACATGTAATAGGAAGAAAATATGCGCAGATCTTAGATTCAACAGCGAACCTAAGAATTTTTGAGAAATTAGAGATGATGTGGTGTTCAAAGGGTCACAGTAATCAAGAATGAGCTTTATTGAGTTAACTATCCATGCATTGGAGATCATTTAGAATATGAAAAAAAAATCAGGGAGGAAGGTTTTTAAGGTAATGAGTTCAAAGATACACAGGACTGAACGCATGGATCTAATGTGTTAGAGAACAGAAGGTACGCAGGAGAGTAATGGACAAAGATGTGGTTTCAGAAGAAAGATAGGCAGACTTTGGATTTGGTGGATAACAGGGAGATCCAATGGAAGCAGCTGAATGGATGCCTTCAGTCTCTGATGTTATAAGAGAGGCACAGTGGTACAGCTAGGAGAGCTGTTTGTATGTTCTTCCAATCATGACATGTTTTTGTTCTGGGTTCCCCAGTTTCCTTTCGTATCCAAGAAATATAGGCTGGTTGGTTAAATTTGGACTTGTAAATTGCCCCTCACATGCAGGTTCTTTGAAACTGTATTCTAATATCTCTACAGTCTCCTTGGGGACTGAGGAACATTTTGTAAGTGAAACAACCTGGTGAATCACCTCTGCTGAGATATTGATGTCCTTCCTATAGCTGGGCCCTATTGAGAGGTGAGAATGCAATAATGAGCAGTTGGGTGTGTTTAACTCTAGTTGTCCTCGTCACGGTCTGATGGCCTAAGGATAAGGAAGAGTAAACATACACCTCTCAATCATCACTGATGTATGAACATTACCTAGGGAGAAAGATACGGAGGATCAACTACTATGACTAGCTTAGCAAATGCAAGTCATGAACAAGCTGGCAAAATTTTGAAAGATAAACCTGGCACGTATTAAATGGTCAAGTCTTGAGCGGATTTGCCATGGACAAAATGCGCACACTCATTGCATGGACAACACCACAGGAGTAAACCATTTCTCATGCCCTATAGCATTATCAAGTGCTGAGGTTAGATTAGGAAAGGGGTTCCCAACCTGGGTTAGATGTACCCCCAGTGGTACATTTGCACTTTTCAGGGGGTACATTGGGTCTGAGAGAATAACCACTACTGTACAATACATGGTGTTGTAATCTGCAGTCAGATTGCACAATGTCGTTTTTTTTATCCTTCATTTTTAGGGGTACACGGGAACCTATAAAAATGCCCAAGGGGTACAGAGGAACAAAAAGGTTGGGAACCCCTGGATTAGGGGTTAGTCTAACAGAGATTACGTTGCTCAAGGTGATGGATCTTTGGCAGTGCTTTGCAGCCTTGTAGCCCAAAATATGTTCATCCATAACCAGAGAGCTGACCTGGATCAATAACATACAGTTGATTTCCATCAGAATCATCCATATATTCCCTGTGATAAGGTACCAAGTACAATATTGGGCTAACTACATACTAACCAAACAACAGAGATAAACATTCTCTCAATCACAGACAAGTTGAGGTGAACCCACTTGATATTGTGACGACACAGTGTGATAGTACAGGAAACAAACACCATTGTATATATTTACATATAGTAGTAGTGATTGGCTGAGAGCCGCAGCCACGCAGCCGTAGCCACGCAGGTCATAAAGGGATGCTCCTAACCAGACCCAGGTCAGTCTGGACTGGTCGACCTCGATGTAATACGCTCCAGTCTTTTGCTAATAAAAGCCTTGGTTTGAGTCAACAACTCTTTGAGTCATTCAATGCGCTAGACACAGCAATCTCATAAAACAAGACAGACAAAGCTCTGTAGCCCTCTTTCAGAACACCCTGATCATTGATTACAATTAGAGGCTGAATCTCCATGAGTAACTTTGTCTTTAAGTCTGGTGATGGAGCATACTGAGTAGGAACAGCACGACAAAAGCATTTGAAAATTCCAATTCATCAGTGAACAATTCCCTCTGGTCTTTCTCAAGCTCCCATTTTCATGGACAAGAGCCCAGCAAATAGACTTCACTCCAATCATTACAAAGTAGCAAAGTTCTACTACCTGGATCTGCCCTATCCACATAGCAGGACAATTACATCCAAGCCAACCACACCCATACCAATTCCTCATTGATCATCACCAGAAGCCTTAACTTTTAATATTAGACTTGACTTATTGGTCAAACCCAAATGCTTGATTCAGTTGAGTACCTGGTAAGAGGTATGATTAGCCACTCCCAACACTATCAATTACGACACAAAAGAGCTCCACCAAGGATTATCAACATCCAGGTTTGCTTTGACAAATTTCAAATCATGTTCATACCAAATATTACATGATGACAATACTCAACAGCCAAATGCACAACATCTTCCTATAGTTCAATGGCATCAATATTATTTACCTCACCATTTTGGTCAGGACATACACAGTGAATGGTAGAACCTTGCAGTGTTGCAGAATGGAGAGACTAGAAGTCTGGAAGTTGGACAAGGTAGTGAAGGAAGCATTTGGCCTGTTTGCTTTTATTGGCAGGGTATAAAGTACAAGCGCTGAAGAGCTCTTCAGCGCTTGACGTCCTGCTTTGCGGAAACTGCCAAAATGTTTGGCCTGGAAGTCAGCCTGAAGAAAACTGAGGTCCTCCATCGGCCAGCTCCCCACCATGATTACCAGCCCCCCCACATCTCCATCGGGCACACAAAACTCAAAACGGTCAACCAGTTTACCTATCTCGGCTGCACCATTTCATCAGATGCAAGGATCGACAATGAGATAGACAACAGACTCGCCAAGGCAAATAGCGCCTTTGGAAGACTACACAAAAGAGTCTGGAAAAACAACCAACTGAAAAACCTCACAAAGATAAGCGTATACAGAGCCGCTGTCATACCCACACTCCTGTTCGGCTCCGAATCATGGGTCCTCTACCGGCACCACCTACGGCTCCTAGAACGCTTCCACCAGCGTTGTCTCCGCTCCATCCTCAACATCCATTGGAGAGCTTACATCCCTAACGTCGAAGTACTCGAGATGGCAGAGGTCGACAGCATCGAGTCCACGCTGCTGAAGATCCAGCTGCGCTGGATGGGTCACGTCTCCAGAATGGAGGACCATCGCCTTTCCCAAGATCGTGTTATATGGCGAACTCTCCACTGGCCACCGTGACAGAGGTGCACCAAAGAAAAGGTACAAGGACTGCCTAAAGAAATCTCTTGGTGCCTGCCATATTGACCACCGCCAGTGGGCTGATATCGCCTCAAACCGTGCATCTTGGCGCCTCACAGTTTGGCGGGCAGCAACCTCCTTTGAAGAAGACCGCAGAGCCTACCTCACTGACAAAAGGCAAAGGAGGAAAAACCCAACACCCAACCCCAACCCACCAATTTTCCCCTGCAACCGCTGCAATCGTGTCTGCCTGTCCCGCATCGAACTTGTCAGCCACAAACGAGCCTGCAGCTGACGTGGACTTTTTACCCCCTCCATAAATCTTCGTCCGCGAAGCCAAGCCAAAGAAGATAAAGTACAAAAGATGAGACCTCATGATTCAGCTGTCCAAAGCACTGGTGAGATCTTATTTGGAGTACTATGTGCAATTCTGGTCATCCAGCTATAGGAAGGACATCAATATCTCAGCAGAGGTGATTCACCAGGTTGTTACTTGGTCTGAAGGGGTTGGTTTTAAGGAGTTAGATTGGCTGAGTCTTCTAAAGGGCAGCACAGTTAGCGTTACAGCACCAGCAAATGGGACCAGGGTTTGGATCCCGCACTGTCTGTAAGGAGTATGCATGTTCTCCATGTCTGCGTGGGTTTTCTCTGGTTTCCTCCCACAATTTGAAACATACTGGTGGGGGGGGGAAGGTTAATTGGGTGTAATTGGGCAATGCAGACTCACGGGCCATGTTACCGTGCTGTATGTCTAAATTTAAATCTACATTTATAAAATTTAACTTTAGTGTGGGAGGTGAAGAGTCACTCTGTCATGATAGGCACAGATAAAGTGAATGCTTACAGTCTTTCCTAGAACTAGATGGCAGAGGTTTAAGATGGGAGGGGAAAGATCCAAGGGGCAATGCATTCAATCAGTGGGTGTCCCATATCTGGAATGAGCTGTCAGAAATAACAGTGGAAGTGAACACAATTACAATATTCAAAATACATTAGAATAGATTCATGGGCAGAAAGGGCTGGGAAAGATTAAGGACCAAATGCAGGCAAATGGGACTAGCCACAATACCAAATTGGCTAGAATGAATGAGTTGGGCTAAAGGGCCTGTTCTGTGTTGTAGGACTATGACACGATTAATATTCCAGCAGACGCAATTGAGCAGTCTAATTTAATCAGATGCATCAACAATACAGGTTTAGAAATACAGAAGAGAGATTGGGGATGCAGCTCAGGTTAGAACTACCTGCATAATGGACACTTCTGCCAGTAGGTTGAATATTTAACCCTGCATCAGTAACTGACATCTTTACTATCTGTAATACGTGATGTTGCAACTAACCATTCCTTTTTGGGCAGCTCCTTCCAGACAGTGATCTCTAACAAAATGGGAAACGTGTACCAAGATTTTGTGAATGCAGGTTGTTACAAATCACACCCCAACCTGAATGGCTGCTTCATCAGTGGAGAATGGCCTTCATTCCTTTAAATGACATTCTGAACAGAAGCCGAAGCAGCTCAAGCCATAATATCATCAATATGTCAGCAAGATAGCCAGAAAGGTCAGTTAAAAGAAATTGGAATACACATGAAGTTAATGTTAAACTAGTGTGCAGTAATCTGAGCTGCAATCACGCATTTCATGTGCTTCACTTGTGAAATTTCCCATTGCATAAACTGGAGCCAAAATCAGCGCGTCTACTGCCAGGAGTTCTGTCTCCCCGACAGCAGGAATAGCTGCACATCCACCATGAAATGCCTATACATCAATGGTAATGGGATAGAACCGCCTTCCCCTCTCAATGTGGGGGTTGCCCACACCATGGACGTGCAATTGTGCAGGGAGCTTGGAGCTCATACAGTCACTACTCTGGGATCACGCAGAATCACTAAAGTACCCCTCACCTATGATGGAGACAAGTCATTTTTGAGAAGCAATTTATATCAGAAATGTATATGGTTGCAGTGGAGAATGGCAGAAGGGTTAATGTGATTGGCATCAATGTAACGAGCATCAGCATTTGCTTCCAATAGCCACACAATGATATTGCAATTCACTAGGCAGCTTTGGCTTTCAGACACTTCATTAACTGGACATTGCAGAAGGCAAGTTGCTCTTGCAGACTACAGGCTTCAAATCCTGTGCACAAAATATGAATGAAGCAAGGAGGCTGACTGCCCTCCCCCCCGCTCTCCTGTCGCAATCTCCATTCACACCAGTCATGCGATCCCCAGATGCGTTGTTAACCACGCTCCCCTTGTGTGCAGCTCGTGCTCTCACACTGCAGGAGAGCCAGGACTGCAGCAGCTGCCTTGCTTTGTTCTAACAGCTGAACCCCACATCCTTTCAGCTCACTCACGGCAACTGCAGTCTATCAGCAGGTGGTGATTACAACACATCCTCTTTATCCTTCCCATCCGAGAAATATTTGTGCAGGAGATAATGACATCTCATCAGCCGTAAATAAAACTGAAGGTTTGTGTGTCTGATTCAGCCTCACTGCAGCAAACTGCACAAGTTCGTACTATACTTAGCTGCTAGTATCAACCTATGCAATTTTAAAAAATGACAGATTCACAATTTATTGTCATGAATAAATCACAAAGTTCGTTGTTTTGAGGTAGCATCACATTCGTATAAACTGCCATACAAATGATAAAAATACTGCATGGAAAGTCAAAGTGAGGCCGTGTCTTTGGTTCACTGATCATTCAGGAATCTGACGGCAGCAGGGAAGAAGCCGTCCTTGTGCCGCTGAGTGCACATCTTTAGGCTCCTGGACCATTTTCCCCGATGGTAGCAGAGTCGAGAGGCCATGGCCTGGGTGGTGGGAGGTCCTTTTTTTTTTAAAAGACACCGCCTCTTGCAAACGTCATTGTTGGAGTGAAGACTGGCGCCCATGATGTCGCAGGACGGGTTTACAAACTTGAGGTTTTTTCCCCAATGAAATATGGACAATTCTGTGCAGCTCAGCACCAAACATTTCAGCCCCACCACGAGCCCAGCTTTAGTTTCCCAATCATGAAAAGCCCCATCATTTTGTTGACATATTCTTTGATCGAGAAACAAAGAGCCAGTCAGTCAGCACAGGTGAATCAACAGACGTAAGACAGAGGTTACAAGCACCCCGATTCCTACCAACAGATGCTGCACACAAAATATGACCAGCCAAAGAAACTTGCTACCTCGCATTTACTTCTGCTAACTAAATGTTCCTGATGGGTTCATCTCGCTCCCTCACCCTCTGCATGCGCCTCTGGATGATGACCCAACAGGTCTACCATTCTTTATTACAACCCGAAGATGGGTAAACCCTCAGTGGAATGGATAACCAGCAAATATTCCCTCTCTACCCCCTCCAAAATCTATCATTATTATAACTAGTGAAAATGTTACTTGTTGAGATTTTTCCTGGATTTCTCAGTCTCAGGACATTCACCAAGGCAGAGCAAAGGTCTTGGATCTGAACAGGCCCAGCAATGACTAATCTCACTGATCATGAATTACAAATAGGCTTGTCCAGTGTTTAATCATTTTGACCAAGCAACTGATGATGCAGTAGCTAATGTAACATTTCTTTCCAAAGACCAGTGTGAAGTCAGGAGTGTCTGAGATGATTAACACTCCCTGGCTATTGGCCAAACACCTAGACCTGATGCTATGAAGCTTAACATTTGGGCTTGCTCACATTAGGCTGCATTCATCCTAACCACAAATTGCAGATTCCCATCCCAAAACTTTAGTCCTACCGTACACACGGGCACTAATCATTTTCATGCCTTTAAATTTAAGGCAGTGTTGTTAATATTCTGCCTGAAATGCCCACTCTTGAAGCTAACCAACAAATCGTTAGATTTTCATGGGCGTGTAACCAAGTCTAGCATCTGAAATCAAATAGCTACACACAATCTCTACCCTATACTCCAGACAATTCCACATCTTGTATTGCAATGAAGGCATAAATAGGTGAAAAGTAAATCTGAAGATCCAAATATTGTAAGGTTAAGTCATCTAAGTACTTGCCAGATTGTTCATGAGCAGGTATAATGCTGGGAGATTTTCAAGTTTCAAGATTAACTAGATTGGAAATAATTATATGTTTAGGCATTTTTTTTAAAAAGATGAAAGCAATGAAAGGATTTTGGATTCCCAACCAAAAGAAAAAGATGATCTGCCTTTTAACTACAGTAGATTGCAAAGATAGTCTACCCCCAGTAGATACTCTTCACTCTAAACAAGCCATTTTAATCAAGATTGCCATTTCAGATTGGCACTCCTCTGCCTTCCAAACTTTCAGTATTAAAATTTATTTTATTCATCTTAAAAAGTTGATCTTCTTGTTTAATTCACGCTTCCTGCTTCTACTTCCTTCACTGCCTTCCACGTCCTCATTCTTCTCCCTTTTGATCACCATTCCTTCCTCACTTTTTCACAAGCATTCCCTCTCCCCGCATTTACAGTTCTCCATTCACACAGTCCACCCTCCCCTTGTTAAGCATTCTGCCTATCACACCATCCCTTGGCATTCATTTGTTTCCACCCATGACTGTGGATCGCATACTCATTGCAGGGATCCCTAACGAATGGATACATCAGCAACTTGGTATTTTGATGTTGTGAGCAGTGCAAAGAGCAGAGAAAAGTGTCCAGCTCAGTTGCTGTCCTGGGTGGATGGGAAGGTTGCTTGTGTAGTTTTCTGACAATGAAACTTTGGATGGATCACCATAACTTTGATGTGAAAGTATTTGACGAGAACAAGACCAGAGTTTTTAAAACTTCAAATGTTAAACTTCAACTGCGACTGCAGTTGATAATGTGTCAAATTTCATGCTTTGGACCAGGTTACATAATAGATCAAGTTAATTAGAAGTAAAACATTAAAGAAAAATAAAACATTACATTTTGTTCCTCAAATTTGGGGGGGGGGGGGGAAGGGTCTTGGTGGGACAGTGCACAAGGCCATGGATGGACAGGCCAGTGTGGGAGTGTGCCACAGTATTGAAATGGTTGGTCAATGGGAGGTCTCTGTCACAGGTGCAGATGGAGTGAACGTGCTCAGTGAAGCCACCTCCCAATTTTCACCTAGTATCTCCGATACAGAGAAGGCCACAAAGGGTTTTGCTAAAGAACTCGAGCTCTAAACATCGATTCAGTAATTTTACCTTTGCTTTATAAAGGACGCTCCTTGACCTGCTGAGTTTCTCCAGCTCTGTGTGATTTTTAGATCCTTTAATGAGCCTGACTGAGCCCCAAACCTAAAAAAATGTATAGTCATGGAAAGTCTGCTCACTCTGCAGGACACTGGGGAGACCACACCAAGACCAGGACCACCGTACCCAGCCCCACTGGAGAAACCACACAAAAACCCACGACTGCTTCACTGAGAATCCATCCTGACTGGGGAAACACAAGTCACAGGACTCTGCTTCACTACTTATCCATATCCAAGATCTGGGACTGCTTCACCAAGTACCCAGCCCCACTAGGGAGATCACACCAAGACTAAGACCACCAAGTACCCAGCCCCACTGGGAAGACCACACCAAGACCAGGACCACCAAGTACCCAGCCTCACTGGGGAGACCACACCAAGACCAGGACCACCAAGTGTCTATCCCCACTGGGGAGACCACACCAAGACCAGGACCACCAAGTACCCAGCCACACTGGGGAGACCACACCAAGACCAGGACCACCAAGTACCCAGCCCCACTGGGGAGACCACACGAGGATGCAGGTCTGCTTTACCAAGTGTCCACACCAAGACCCAGGATTGCCTCACCAAATATCCATCTCCACAGGGAAGAACACACCAGGACCCACAACTGCTTCACAGAGTGTTCCTCTCTACGTGGTGAGATCACACAAAGACCAGGACAGCTTCACCTTGTTTCAATTCGCAAGTCAAGGTCATTAAGTAACCACAAATTCCACCTTCAGTGCCTTTACAACTGAATCCATTGGAGCAAATGCCAATAAATCAACCAGAACATCCTCAAAATCTTGTTAGAATCTCTGGTAAAACTAATCCTTACTTTCATCCGGGTTTGGTGCAGCAAGAATCGCACTGTGTTTCCGTTTCACCTCTTCCACATTCTCAGAGATCTTGTCTATGAATTGTCGAATTTCTTCAACCTGTCAATTATAAAAGATCAGAGAATTTAGAAACATTTTCCTTCAACTGCTCACTGGACATCATCACATAAATGACAGCTAATTTGCATTTAGGGCACTGACAGTGTAACGTAATAAAACAAGGACTCAACAATAATTCATGCAGGCCATTCTAGCTACTGTGGTGTTGTCAATTATGCAGATCTTTGAAGTCAAATAAGAGGACAAAGACTGGTCATTAAATTAGATAACGACAGACAATTTCTCTGAAGCAACTCCCCGTACTTCTCATCTTTTTCAAAAAGGAACTGTCCGTTTTGGCTCCGATCTGGATTTTATGACTGACTGGCTTCATTAGTTGAAAAATTAGATGTACAAAGTACCTCCTGTACCTTCACATTTTCACCGTAATGAGTTACTACCCACCCTCCCCCCTCCCACGATATTAATCGTGGAGCCTTCGTTATTATTCTTTAAATCTTTTCACTTTGAAATATTTTTAGATGCATAATTAACAAGTTATATAACATTGCCTCTCTCTGTGCTCGAAGTGATTCTTGGCAGAGTATCAGAAATCTCTGTACATATTCTGGAGTTGTGCTCAATGTAAAGCTACTTTTTTTTTCCTGGAGTCTCATATGCAACTTGTTTCCCATTTCCTATTTATTTATTCTACTTGTAATTTCATATTCACTCAACCAAATGCCTCTATTTGCTCCTCTGAATCAAAAATTTTTGTCTTGAGCGGGTCATGAAATTCATCGTTTTGCGGCAGCTTCACTGTGGAAACTGGTTTAAACCACCTTCCAAATAAAATAGTGCAAAAAAAAAAGAAAATATCAAAGTAAGGCAGGGTCTGTGATTCATTATTCATTCAGGAATCCGAAGGCAGCAGGGAAGAGATCGTCCATGTGCCACTGGGTGCTCGTCTTCAGGCTCCTGTACATTTTTCCTGATGGTAGCAGGGTGAAGAGGGTGTGGCCTGGGTGGAGGGGGAAGAGAGGCTGCTTTCTTAAGACACTGCCTCTTGTAGATGTCCTCGATGGAGTGAAGGCTGGTGCCCGTGATGTCGCAGGCCAAGTTAACAACCCTGTGGAGTTTTTCTTCCCCTGAGAGTACCAGACAGTGATGCAATCAGTCAGAAAGCTCTCCACAATACACCTGTAGAAGTTTTAGAGTCATCGATGACTGAATCTCCTCAAAATCCTCAAATTATAGCTGCTGGGGAAACTTCTTTATGATTGTATCAACAGAGGTTCCAGGACAGAATCTTGGAGATATTAACACACAGGAATTTGACATTGTTGACCCTTCCACTGCTGGTCCCTCAATGAGGACTGGTTTAGGTTCTCCTGACTTCCACAATTATCTCTTTGGTTTTGCCAACACTGAGTGCAAGGTTGTTGTTCTAACACTACTTAACTAGCTGATCTCTCTCCGTACGCTTCCTCATTGCCGTCTGTGATTCTGCTGACAACTGTGGTACCATTGGCAAATTTGTAGATAGCATTTGAATTGTAACTAGCCACACACTCCTGGGTGTAGAGCAGAAGGCCAAGCATGGATCCTTGAGATGAGACTTTGTTGATTGTCAGTGAGAAGGAGATATCATTTCCAATTCATACCTAATGGGGTCTTCTGATGAGGAAGTCATAGATCTTGTTTCAGGTGGGGGGGGGGGGGGGCAGCAAAGGCCCAGGGTTTGGAGTTTCTTGACCAGCACTGAGGGAATAATATTGTTGTAGGCTGAGCTGTAGTTGATGAAGAGCAGCCACATGTACGAGTTACTGTTTTCTTCGTGATCTAGAGCCAAGTCGAGAGCCAGTGGTATGGAACGATTGTGAGGATAGGTGAATTGCAATGGTTTCAGTCCTTAGGTATGTATTATTTCTGGCTATGATCAACCTCTCAAAGCATTTCATCACAGTTGATGTGAGTGCAACTGACGATAGTCATTGAGGCAGCTCACTCCGCTCTTCTTAGGCACCAAGATGATTGATACCTTTTTGAAGCAGGTGGAATTTTCTGACTGCCGCCGTGAGAGATTGAAAATGTCTGTGAACACACCAGCAAGTTAGTTTGCACAGATTTTCAGAATCTTTCCAAGTACACCATCAGGGCCTGACACCCTTTTGAATGATGTTCTGATCTCAGCTTCCACAGATACCACAGGTTCCTCAGCCTTTGCAGGGATTCTCACAGGTTTTCCTTCTTAAAGTAGGCACAGAAGGTGTTCAGCTTATCACGTAATGAAGCATCACACCATTATGGAACCTTCATTGAATTTGTTTAGGCATCTTTGCTGTTCAGGCTTCATTGCAATCATCTAAAAAAAGTCAACCCTGCTTATTGGCTATAAATTACCCTTAGAGTAGATTAATCACAAAAAGAATTCAAAATGGAGTTGATAGGCATGTGGGAAAGATACAGGGAAATACTGAAAGAATGAAACTGATAGGGATTCCTCTACTGGAAGGTGGTAAGTCCCAATGGCCACCTTCTGTATTGTTCCAGGTGGAATTAAGGTCTGGGATAAGATCCACATGAGATCTCTGGTTGGGTGGGCCAGCAGTGTGTGCTGCAATGAGGAACTCCATGTGAATTCATCTGGAATCCCTTTCATCCCTCTGTAGGATGTCCTGTCATGTTCTCCTGATGGAATGCAGGTTTGCAGCTACAATCAGTGGTGCTCAAGGGACCATGTGGCTCCTCCTGCTCCCATTTCACATGCAACCTGGAGTTACTGGCCGTGGACACAGGACACTCAGCCCACTGGGTCCATGCTCACCATCAAATCCCCATCTCCTCCCACTCTACCTGAACAATAAAGGAAGCTTGTAGCGGCCAATGGACAAAAAAAAAATTATTCACATGTCCATTTGATTATCTAGTGGGGAGAGGTGCGTGAATCAGAATCGATTAGAGCCATCAAAACCAAACCGGATCCATAGCAAAAGGGCAGGGCTGCATGCAACGGGAACGTCACACAGCAGGCTGGCGTGGACTCGTCCAGCCAATGCCTCTACGATGATTGCATGACACAGGCAAATGGAAGAAGTCATCATATTGCCGGTGAGCTATGAACCTCTACTTGTGTGACATTGCTTATGCCTTTTCTCGTTCACTGCAAGCCAGGCAAACACCTTCCCCACGTGCCAACTTAACTTTATTCGCAAGATCAAGGAGATTTATAAATTGGAAGAGAAACAAATGGGGAGATCCATGAAGCTCCCTCTATATTACCTGGGAGGCAGCAACGGCTAGACTGAGTAAAGGTCCCTCTGAATATAACTACAGCCTCAGTAATGTGGATGTTTCCCTGAGAGAGACCACCAACCCTTATCCCCTGATAGTGATTCAATTATGGATTTAGAATGCATGGAGGTGAAGCAGGAAAGGAATTTAACTAAAGTTAGATTGACAAATAGCAATGGTGAGAACGAAACTGTCAGACGGCCACGAGAAAATATCTGGTTTACTTGTGGGAGCAGATTCTTCCTTCTCAGAAAAAGTCTGCCACCCTTAACTGGTCTAGTCAATCTGTTAGTCCTGCATCAATATGGTTTTTTTGGAACCTACCCTTGATATAGCCAAATGCTCAAAAATGCTCATCTGGTCATTGAAAAATAATCGAAGGACACGGAGTGAAATTATCTGAAAGTTCAGTCAAAACCTTCACTTGTTTTGGAATTGCAAGGTTAAGGGCTCTATGGGGATATGGACTCAGAAGTGGAGGTAAAGCAGGCTGCTGGGACAATCCAGTGGCTGCTTTACTCTATAGTTAATCAATACTGCAGCTAAACCAGAGTTCTTTTGACCGATCAATACCAGGCAGCTGTGCCATCTAACTTGCGATGTGTATAATTGTAAGTGTTTCGCAGGTTGATGCATTCATTGATGAAGTAATGCATGCTAATTAAGCAACAACAAAAAAAAAATCAATTTAAAAGATAGCAAAAGTTGACCAAGAAACTGCCATCTGGTTTGTTATGGCCTTGAGGGAAAGCATTTTGCTGTCCTGTCTCTTTTGGTTTTACCAATACAGGTAAACCACCCCCTCTCCCCCCCGCTTTACGAAACTAGAGCATTCCTATGAAAATCTTTCGTAAGCCAAAATGGCGTAAAGCGAAGACCCTTTCACAATTATTGATGGCTACTTTTGTAAAAGCAAAAACCCATTCAAATCCTTTCGTAAAAGCGAACATAGGTTTCATAAAGTGAGTATTCGCAAAATGGGGTATACCTGTATAAAAATCCAGCAATGACGTGTATTAAGCATCCAACCATCCATCCATTCAGTAGTTTCAAAAGGCGAAGCAATCTAAAACGAGATGGACTATCCTGCACTGCCTGAGGCAAAGGACACAACAAAGGCCTACACAAAATAATTAACCTTGCAAAATTTTCTCCAATTTCTGGGGACCAACATTTAGCTGAACTGTTGCAGTATAACCAGAGCATGACACCAGCATGCTCACAAAAAAAACCATTAACACGTGATATTCCTCCTCACTGACCCAAGCTGTCCTGTCTAATTGGGATATACTACCTCAAGTGAAAGTTGAATTACAGGATGGATGAGGAAGCTTTAGAGAAAGTGTAGTAGAGGCTCCCAAGATGTTGCCTGTTGGGCAAACTTTGGATTTGTTTTCTCTAAAGTGCTAGAAATCAAGAGGAAATGGGATTGAAGTTTGTAAAACCATGAGATAGCCAGCCTTTTGGCCAGGATGGTAATTACAAATACTGTACTAGAGGACAAAGCCTTAAGGAGAGAGGGCAAAAGTTCAGAGGAGATGTGCAAGGCAACTTTTTTTTTTGTTTACACAAAGTGGTAGATGCCTTGGCACGCTGCCAGGGGATCTAAGTCTACAAAATTATGAGGGGAAAAGATGGGGTAAATATAAATATGCTTGTTCCACTGAGAGCAGGAGCAACACAGCAGTTAGCACAGCGCTTTTACAGCACCAACCAATGGGACCAGGGTTTGAATCCCATGCTGTCTATAAGGACTTTGTATGTTCTCCCTGTGTCTACATGGGCTTTCCCCTGAGGCTACAGTTTCATCCCACCGCTCAAAATGTACCAAGGGTACAGACACGTCGGTCAAAATGGCTTGTTACCATGCTATATATCCAAATTTAAATTTAAGAACTGGAGGACATGGGTGAAGGGTAAAAGGTGAAATGTTTAAGGGGAACTTCTTCACTACGATAATGGTGAGAGTGTGGAACAAGCTGCCAGCGGAAGTGGTGAGTGTGGGTTCGAAATTGCATTTAAGAGAGATTGGATAGGTGCATTGTTGGGAGGGCTATGGTCCAAATGCAGGCGCATGGGATTAGGCAGAATAAACTGATCAGCATGGACGAGATGGGTGGAAGGTCCTGTTTCTGCGATGCAGTGTTCTATCGTTCTGTGGATGGAGGGAGTGTGATGGATACAGATACAATTGTGATGGGAAGAGGTTTTAGACAGGCACAATAACATGCTGGAAATGAGAGATGAGGATCATGTATAGGTAGATGGAAGGAGTTTAATTTTGCATTGTACAGATGGACCAAAGGGTCTGCTCTTTGCCAGTATGTGGCAGTAAAATGAAAGGGAATTATCCACATGAACTCAAAATCTTGTAAAGTCTCAACATCAGGACAAAAAAATAACTTTCTGATAATATGCAGACTGCTCAAGTAGTCAGGGTCATAGGGCGCGGATCAGATCTCATCCACACCAAACAAGTTAGCATTCTGGTCCACATTTGTTCTACTCGAGTCGATGAATGGCACCTCTTCTTGTTTGAACATTTTACTTTGAAGACCAAAATTTGCAGGATTATACCTTTAAGATGTACATCGCCAGGAGTAACTCAATGATACCTCTACTGACATACTATTCAGTCCTAAATGACACAGTTGCTGAAACCCTGATGCAACCTTAGCTAATCCACACAAGGCAGTTGAAAATAGTCATAATGGTGTTATATTGTGAGGCATTATTATTTAAGCGGATGGATTCTGAATTTTACTAACTCAAAACAAGGAGCCCATGAGACATAAATGGCAGCAAAATGTATTACTCCAAATCTACAACATCATGGCGTGCATGACTTGTATAATTCTTTATTAAGATTTGATTCAATATCTGGAAAAATAAATGAAGAAAAAAACAATGTGTACCAGATATACTAGTGTAATAGCCGACCCCTTGTGAAAGTTGACCCTCCCTTTTTTTGATCCAACTGCCTGCCCATTGGAGCTCCCAACGCCCGACCACAAACCCTTGCCCCGGCCGCCCGCCCGCCAGAGCTCCCAACACCCCGACTGTGGATCCTCAGCCAGACCATCCCTCAACCAGAGCTCCCGAAGCCCTGACCATGGATCTTCACCTTGGCCACCTACCCACCAGAGCTTCTGATCCCCCGACTGCGGATCCTCACATCAGCTGCTACCCACCTGAGCTCCAGACGCCCCGAATACGGACTTACCACTTGGTCCCAGTCATCCGAGCCCTCAACATCTTGAACAATACAGCTACTTACCACAGTCAAAAGTGGTGTCCGTGTAAAAGTCGACCCCCCCCCCGCACCCAAATTTGACCCGAAAAGTTGATGCCCAAAACTTGACTATTACACAAGTATGTAAGATATCTAATAGTGAGTTGCCAGCTTGGTGCAGTTACAACAATTTGTGCAAAGCAGAGCAAGCAGAATACTAAAATTGGAGCTGAACGTGTCCACGGTAAAACACAAATGTCTGCAGATACCGTGGTTGAAGTAAAAACACAATGCTGGAGAAACTCAACAGGTCAAACAGTGTCCTTTATATAGCAAAGATAAAGATATTTAAGCTGCTGTGCACTTCTTCCCTTATCCATCTATTTACCTCCTACCTTTGGGATTGTGCTGCCCCTCCCCCCCACCACCTTGTTCAGACCCTTCTCTTTCCCTTGGTCTTCTTTCCCTTCACTCTCCATCCCCTTCTCTCTCTATTCACCTAGCCATCCCTCCTCCCCCACACTGCTGTGCTCTCCCTCCCTTCTCCGACCTTTGGAACCGTGCTCCTTCCTCCTCACCCCCCCACCACCATTTTGTTCAAGTGCTTCCCAACTTTTATCCATACCTTGATGAAGGGCTCAAGCCTGAAACGTTGGTTATGCATCTTTATCTTTGCTATATAAAGACCTGCGGAGTTTCTCCGGCATTGTTTTTTTTAAAAAAACCTTGCCCACAACAGTATGTCAGATCAAATATCTGCTCAGTTCCCAAATCCAATCAAGAATTGCAGTGGAAAACTACTTCAGTGGAATGAGACACCACTATTCAGATCCTCACTCCCCTAAAAGATGGTGGAGCTCTGCCTGCAAGTGGAAAAGCTAAAGATGAAATGTTTCCTGTCAGAAGTACCAACTAATGATCTGTCTCAGCTTCCTCCCATGATCCCTGCTGTCATCAAAGGGAGCTTTCGGCCAATTTTACTTTCAAAAACACAGCCAAGTACACTGGGCACAACAAAGGTTGTAGGGCTGACAAGGTAACAGCTCTGACAACTTGTTCTCGACCCAATCATTGTTTAAATTAGCTATTTCACTAAAGTTACAATGCATTACAATTCTTACAACTTATTTTGCTGAGGTACATTCCTTCCATACGTGTCAATGAGTTGGACAAATGCTTGGAAAATGATCGAGGTTCACCGAGGATTCTAAAAACATTGTAATGTAAATTCTCAGCTGCAAAAAGACATCAATGTGGGCACCAAACTGACAAATCAATTAAAGCAGTGGAGGACAAACAAGGAAATAAATGGTAAGATGTATTGTGGAATCGACATCCACAGATCTCTGTAGGTAGAAGGGCAGGGAGATAGATGGTTAAGATGGCATTGAGAATTTTTGTATTTATTAGCTAGCTGACAGGACATGGGGGTCACAGTAGAAATTCATAAAACTCTAGTTAGGCTATCATTAAATATGCTGTACAGTTTTGGTTTTACATTACATTGGAAAAGGCAAAGTAAAATGTTCTTGGATCATTTTAATTATAAGAAACTGGCAAGGCTGATACAATTTTCTTGCGGGGTGTGGGTAGACAGAGGGAACAGGTAACTGAGATTTATAGAATTCTAAAAGGGCTTTGAACAGAAAGAGCGAGTTTCCCTTTGAAGAGAGGGAACCATGGGATGTTCACTGTCAGTTAGTGACTGCTACTCAAGATGTCACATCTTCAGACTGCGTTGGATGAAAGAACAGAATTTCTGAGCTGACACGGGCGTAACTTTACTTGATAGCAAGGTAGATTCTGACTGAGGATTCTGGTGAAAAATTACAATTGGAGATGGAGAAGAAGAAGCTCCACGAAGAGGAACCACACTGGACAGAAAGGAAGATGGTTATATACACGATGGTGCCCATGAGCCCCATCCTAGAACAATGCTGCAGGACCTTCAGCCATTTAAGAGGAGGCATAGATAGGGTAGATGGCCAGTATTTTTCACCCCATGGTAAGGGAATCAAAAACAAGAGGGCATAGATGTTGAAGAGGAAGGGAATCCAAGGGAAAGTTTTAAAAAAATAGAAACAGAATGGTTAATATTAGGAATGTACCACCAGAGGAGGTCCATTGAGACACGCATTTAAATAGACAATGAATAGAAGGATATGGATTTAATGCAGGTTAACAGGATTAGTCAGTGATTTCACCCAGAGGGTAGCCTGGATCTGAAACAAGCTACCAGAAGAAACTATAGAAGCTGGTGCAATTATGACATTCAACAGATATTTAGATGGATTCATGAAAAGATTTAGAAGGATATGGCCCAAGTGCAGGCAAGTTGGACTAGCCCAGAATGCTAACTTGATCATTGTGGACGATTGGACTGAAGGGCCTATTTTGTATTGTACGTCACTATGACTCCAGGGTTAAAATGGTCAACATGGTCATTATGGGCCCATTTCAGTGCTGTTTAACGTTGATACTCGCCCATTCACTTATAACTGCATGGTATCCAGTTTTATTGGCAGATAATTTACAGATAATGTAGCAGTCCATCCAAGCACTAACCGTTTTCAAACCACATACGAGCAAGACAACTGTAACTTGTGCAGTATTTGTTAGTACCACTAAGTATTGCAGCACATAGCCAACTGCTCTCTGGTTTGTGATGACTTTGTTTAATGCAAGATTTGCCAGGAGCCTGCCGGTCTTTGTAAATAAAGAACTCGCGTTGTCCTGGCTCTCTGTAAGCCTGCTTATAAATGAAGTATTTTGTAAAACAGCATTTGTTTTTTTTTTACAAAAAAAGGTTGAGAAACATATGGAGACTATTTTCACCCAGAAATCCTAAAAGGGCTCAACCAGGTATACTTGACATTCAACAGAATAATAATCACTGAATCCCCACCATCAACCTGGGAAATGCCTACAAACTCAGCTCATAAAAGTGCATCACACTTTAAAGCAGCAATGTGCACCATGTACTCACTCAAGAGTTCTTGGACAGCACCACCCAAACCATGACGTCTTGGTCAAAATAATCTGGATGACACCATCTGTGAATTCCACTCTTAAGTCATATACCATCAACTTGAAAATATATTATTTGTTAACTACTTTGAGGATTTATCAAATCTTCCAAGTGCCTGTCCATTTCTGGAAAGAGACAAAAAGTTCGTCTAGTTCCATATCAGAACCTAGAAATTCCCCTCCAGCTGGTGGCATCTGTGCCATACATCTGCAGCAGTACAGCGGTGCCAGTTCTCCACAAACTTCTCAAAGGCAAATAGATGATTAGAAAAATGGTGTCTTTGTTGACAGTACCTTTCACCCACACACAAAACTAAAGAGGGATGGCTCCAATTCTGAGAATGCAAGTAGGGACCAGATACAAATGTAATCACGAGGAGTAGAACTGGTGACAGTGATTCAAAGGGCTGCAGTGGCTGGAGTGTTGAATTATCCAGTTGTGTGCAAGGTGGATTCTTGCTGCATCACATGACACAGATCGAGAAATCCGTCACTGCCAGACAGGTTTGCTGCAGTGCTGTGTGGCGCAGCCTTGGGGTGGCATCAAGATTAATCTGAGAAGGTCTCAGTTATGGAGCGGATTTAAAAATGCACCATGAGATAAAAATCCAAGTAGCTGGATGTTTTACTCTGCTCTTTAATTAACCAATAATTCTGTACCGAGACGACCAGGCGAATAAACGTGGACACGCAATTGGGAGTACTATAAATCAAAGCAGGCTGCAGCTTGTACAATATAATCTGTACTAAGGAACATTGTAATACTGTACCTCACTGCAATGCATAAAATTTAAGAGCTTGTAGAGAACATGCCGAGAGGCTGTTTTTCCTGGCTAGAGAATTCAGATTCAGACTCCACACAAGGCTGTGGAAATCTGAATTCTTTACTCTGGAGTTATATCAATACTTTCTTGCTACATATATTGAAAACTACTGATGAATATTAGAGGGTATCAGGGGATTCAAGAATTGGGTAAGAAAGATAAAATTGAAGGACGGCCATAAACTTATGGATAAGAGAACCACTCGCGCTACTATTTGTGTTCCTTGGCTTTATCTTATGCAGTTGTTATTTAAAAGAAATATCATCCCCAGCCTGCTCCAGCTGGGAACAGAGGTTATGTTCTCCACATTACAGTAATTCAGAAGTTCTCTTCACTTTCACACCTCAAAAAGCTTTACCCAGCATCTTGTACATTATCCTTCTTGATACCCAACATTACACTGACATGGGATCACTCAATGCAATAGCCCATTATGCTTACCAAGGCATCAGTATAATTTCCTTTACTACACTGTCTGCACATTAGAATGTTTCAATTTGTTTACATTAAATGTGAATTCATAATAATTTTGCCTCACACTGATTGTGCAGTAGTATATTTTATAGAAAAATTGGGATTTTAATCATTTGTTGGCTGGAGGGGGGTCTACGTGCGATTATTTAATGACCAAGAAGAAATATTTAGACCAAGTTCAATATCACCAAAAGGCTTAATGAATATGATCATATACCGGCTCACTCTATACCTTATTTAGCAAATACACAAAACTGCTGGAGGCACTCAGCACGTTCCACAGGGTCATATAATCAAGCTATATAACCAATGTTTCGGGCCCAAGCCCTTCACCAAGGTATGAGCTGAAAGCAAAAACCTGAATAAAAAGGTTGGGGGAGGAGAGAAGAAGGGACAGGGAGAGGAGAACAGGCCAACAGTGAAGAGGTCATGGACAGGAGGGCAGGGAAGAAAAGCTGAGAAATTATCAGAAGGGGGTAGAACTGTGGATGCAGAACTAGAAGGAGTTGTACATCTTTGCCCCTTATGGACGCTGCAGGACCTGCTGAGTTTCTCCAGCACTTTTGGGTATTTACTATAATCCTATTACTATAATCCCAAAAGTCCTGCAAATATTCTGTGTTTTAAAATGTGTGTCTGGCCTCGGCCTCGGCAGAGCAAAGCAGGCGGAGGCCCTGGTCGGGGCAGAAAGAAGGAGGCGGCGGCCCCGGTCCGGGCAGAAGCGAGGGGGAGGCGGTAGCCCTGGCCTCCGGAGAGTAAAGCAGGTGGAGGCCTCGACCTACCTCAGAGGTAGTTAGAGAACCCAATTAAACTTACCTAGGCCATGTCCACAGGTGATTTGCGACCAGGCATGGTCCAACCTAGGAGGGGAGGCAGGCCCCTCCAGCCCGCGTAAGAAACCTGCATAGGAGAAGGCCACTCCGATATAAAATCTATGACCCAAGGACCTCGCTGCCACGTCCCAGCTTGCTTGGCCACGGCACACGAACCATGGGTGTAAAGGGTGGGGCCAGTACGGCGCACACTGCACTCCACCTAAAAGCTCCTTTGCGCAGGCCCGAGACATGTCTACGTCCTCCCACTCCACGTCCTCCCCCTCAAAAGATGCTCACAAACTCAAGCTAGCATGCTGGAACATCAGAACCATGCTAGACAAGGCTGACAGCCACCGACCTGAACGTCGGTCTGCCCTCATCGCACATGAACTCCTCAGACTTGACATCGACATAGCCCCTTTCAGTGAAGTCCGCCTTGCAGATGTAGGCAGCCTCAAAGAACGCGGAATGGGCTACACACTCTACTGGTCTGGCAAGCCTATGGATGAACGATGCCTATCTGGCGTAGGCTTCATGGTCAAGAACTCCATTGCCTCCAAACTCGAAAACCTCCCGACAGGCCACTCGGACCGGATCATGACCATGCGACTCCCCCTTCAAAACAAGCATCGCATCACCCTCATCAGTGTCTATGCTCCAACCCTCCAGGCAGAACCAGCAGAAAAGGACAAGTTCTACACTGATCTGCGCAACCTCATTTAACGTACCCCGACAGCCGACAAGGTTGTCATCCTTGGCGACTTCAACGCTCGCGTCAGCAAAGACTCAGAAACCTGGCCAGGAATCCTGGGCAAGCATGGTGTCAGCAAGTGCAACGACAATGGGCACCTCCTGTTGGAGCTATGCGCAGAACAGCGGCTTGTCATTACAAACACCCTTTTTCAGCAGAGGGACAGCCTGAAGACTACCTGGATGCATCCCCGATCCAAACACTGGCACCTCCTGGACTACGTCCTGGTGCGAGAAAGAGACAAACGAGATGTGCTCCACACCAGGGTCATGCCCAGCGCGGAATGCCACACTGACCACCAGCTGGTTCGCTGCAAGCTCAACCTTCACTTCAAGCCAAAGTCCAGGAGCAGTAAAGCCCCCAGAAAGAGGTTCAATGTTGGAAATGCAGTCAGACGAAGTGAGAGGAAACTTCCAGGCAAACCTCAAAGCAAAGCTCGAGGATGCAATCCGCCTCACGGACTCGTCCCCTGAATCCTCTGGGATCAGCTGAAGGCTGCCATACTGCAATCTACTGAAGAGGTACTGGGCTTCTCCGCCAGGAAAAACAAGGACTGGTTCGACGAAAACAATCAGGAAATCCAGGAGCGGCAGGCAAAGAAGCGAGCTGCCCACCAGGCTTACCTTGCAAAGCCGTCCTGGCCAGAGAAGAAACAAGCCTTCCGTCGCGCATGCTGCTATCTTCAGCGCAAACTTTGGGAGATCCAAAATGAGTGGTGGACTAGCCTCGCCAAATGAACCCAGCTCAACGCGGACATTGGTGACTTCAGGGGTTTTTACGAGGCTCTAAAGGCTGTGTTCGGCCCCTCACACCAAGTCCAAAGCCCGCTGCGCAGCTCAAACGGCAAAGTCCTCCTCAGCGACAAGATCTCCATCCTCAACCAATGGGCAGAACACTTCCAATCTCTTTTCAGTGCCAACCGCTCAGTCCAAGAATCCGCCCTGCTCCAGCTCCCTCAACAGCCCTTAAGGCTAGAGCTGGATGAGGTCCTCACCTGGGAATAGACATACAAGGCAATTGAACAACTGAAAAGTGGCAAAGCAGCAGGTATGGATGGAATCCCCCCAGAGGTCTGGAAGGCTGGCGGCAAAACTCTGCATGCCAAACTGCATGAGTTTTTCAAGATCTTCTGGGACCAAGGAAAACTGCCTCAGGACCTTCGTGATGCCATCATCATCACCCTGTACAAAAACAAAGGCGAGAAATCAGACTGCTCAAACTACAGGGGAATCACGCGGCTCTCCATTGCAGGCAAAATCTTCGCTAGGATTCTCCTAAATAGAATAATACCTAGTGTCGCCGAAAATATTCTCCCAGAATCACAGTGCGGCTTTCGCGCAAACAGAGGAACTACTGACATGGTCTTTGCCCTCAGACAGCTCCAAGAAAAGTGCAGAGAACAAAACAAAGGACTCTACATCACCTTTGTTGACCTCACCAAAGCCTTCGACACCGTGAGTCGGAAAGGGCTTTGGCAAATACTAGAGCGCCTCGGATGCCCCCCAAAGTTTCTCAACATGGTTATCCAACTGCACGAAAACCAACAAGGTCGGGTCAGATACAGCAATGAGCTCTCTGAACCCTTCTCCATTAACAATGGCGTGAAGCAAGGCTGCGTTCTCGCACCAACCCTTTTTTCAATCTTCTTCAACATGATGCTGAAACAAACCATGAAAGACCTCAACAATGAAGACGCTGTTTACATCCGGTACTGCACGGATGGCAGTCTCTTCAATCTGAGGCGCCTGCAAGCTCACACCAAGACACAAGAGCAACTTGTCCGTGAACTACTCTTTGTAGACGATGCCACTTTAGTTGCCCATTCAGAGCCAGCTCTTCAGCGCTTGACGTCCTGTTTTGCGGAAACTGCCAAAATGTTTGGCCTGGAAGTCAGCCTGAAGAAAACTGAGGTCCTCCATCAGCCAGCTCCCCACCATGACTACCAGCCCCCCCACATCTCCATCGGGCACACAAAACTCAAAACGGTCAACCAATTTGCCTATCTCGGCTGCACCATTTCATCAGAAGCAAGGATCGACAACGAGATAGACAACAGACTCGCCGAGGCAAATAGCGCCTTTGGAAGACTATACAAAAGAGTCTGGAAAATCAACCAACTGAAAAACCTCACAAAGATTAGCGTATACAGAGCCGCTGTCATACCCACACTCCTGTTCGGCTCCGAATCATGGGCCCTCTACCGGCATCACCTACGGCTCCTAGAACGCTTCCACCAGCGTTGTCTCCGCTCCATCCTCAACATTCTTTGGAGCGACTTCATCTCCAACATCGAAGTACTCGAGATGGCAGAGGCCGACAGCATTGAGTCCACACTGCCTAAGATCCAACTGCGCTGGGTAGGTTGCGTCTCCGAAATGGAGGACCATCGCCTTCCCAAGATCGTGTTCTATGGCGAGCTCTCCACTGGCCACCGAGACAGAGGTGCACCAAAGAAGAGGTACAAGGACTGCCTAAAGAAATCTCTTGGTGCCTGCCCCATTGACCACTGCCAGTGGACTGATCTCGCCTCAAACCGTGCATCTTGGCGCCTCACAGTTCGGCGGGCAGCAACCTCCTTTGAAGAAGACCGCAGAGCCCACCTCACTGACAAAAGACAAAGGAGGAAAAACCCAACACCCAACGCCAACCCACCAATTTTCCTTTGCAACCGCTGCAACCGTGTCTGCCTGTCCCGCATCGGACTTGTCAGCCACAAACGAGCCTGCAGCTGACGTGGACATTTACCCCTCCATAAATCTTCGTCCGCGAAGCCAAGCCAAAGAAAGAAAAGTGTCAGCCGACTTTCTTTTTTCACTGTCTTTTAATAATGATGTGAAGCCTATGAAGAGTTCAATAAAGGGAGTCATGCATCATTGATACCTTGTGCTGTTTAAAAGCAGTCTGCAGCTCTTAACGGCAAGAGTGTATCAAAAGAAGCCAGTCTGGGAAAGTGAACAAGTGGCACAACACAAGATGGATCATGATCCATGGGGAATACGGCATTCGAGGAGGTGGGGCTTGGGCTGGGGGGTGGTTGATGTTGTGTGGCAAAGCAGTGATTGGCATCTGATGCCTGATGTTAACTGGTTCACTGTGGAACCGACTGGAAACAATGTTGCACTCAACCAGTGATTCAATTCAAAAGAAAAATCCTGGAGCGAAGGCCAATATCAGCACTGGAGTTAATGGGTTGCAACAAGGTTCCTACTGAAAATAACCCCACCTTCCTCCCTTCACTGCATGTATTTTTCCATGGTACAGTTACTATTTATTGAAACAGAAAATAGAAAGGTCTCCTTTTCTCTTCTAAGAGGTATCCGATCTGAAACATTGACTGTTTCTCCTCCCTTAGATCCAGTTTAAACTGTTGACTCTTCCCAACATGTTCTGTTTTTGCTATTTACAGTAGATTTATGCATATGCATGCCAGATTCCTTTATGGCTTTAAGCATACAGATCACTCTTCAGTCAGCTCTGCAAACAATAGCTTGTGTGCTTAAGGATTTTTCCCCACTGACAATAAAATGATTAAATGTTGAGTATCCCCATAACAAATCATTACCTGGGCATGTACCACTGCAGTGGAAATTGCAGTGGGAAGCTACTCAAGGTTATTTTTGAGCTATCAGCTTTTGTTGCTTTTCAAACTGGCATATGTCATCACAACAGTAGAGTGGATGCCCAGGAATTGAACCCTTTAAACCCAGGTGTGCTGCCCAGAGAGAGCTGGAATGGATTCCTGACAGCGTGAACTGTTCATGGTTACAGAACTGCCTCTTACATTCCATCAATAATCGACGTGTGGAAACATTAACTGTCCCTGCACTGTCCCAGACACAAACTCTAGCAATTAATATTCTTTTCATATTGTTCTACAGACAGTGTTTCCAGTAATTAAGGCAACATACAAAATAAAATGTACAACCTGCAGGATTTGATCTAATATTTTCTCATTGCAATCTTCCATGTCCACCTATAAAACCTAGAACGGTTTTGTGATACTATTCTTTCAACTATTAAATTCACAAGTAAACCCCACCACTCCAGAATGCACACATACATCAGACAGGCATCCACACACAGCATTAGGGAAGAAAAATTCAGTCAGCTGGTGCCAGGAAACCTTTGAATGCTCATCTAAAAATTCTGAAATATTTGAATGTTGCTAAATAGTTTAATGATTTAATTAGGTTTCCTGGACTCCATTCCACATATTTCAGATTGTTACCACTACCAAGATTTAGACATACAGCAGGTCATTTTGACCCACTAGCCCATGCCACCCAATTACACCCTATTAACTTACACCCCTGGTAAGTTTCAAACGGTGGGAGGAAACTGGAACCCCCCCCCCCAGGGAAAACTCATGCAGACACAGGGAGAATGTACAAAATCCTTACAGGCACCGCGGAATTTAAACCTCAGTCATGATCGCTGGCGCTGTAAAAGCACTGCGCGAACTGCTACACCCAACATGGAACTTACTCAAATTATGACCAAACTGGAAGAAACTAATTTCTAACAACTATCAATTTCTTGAACTTCCTCATTCTACCCTAACTACGATCTGTCTACACCACTGTAATCTTGCACTAACTGCAATATCTTATTTATCTATCCTTTTATATTTATTGATTGTTTCCTCTTATTATAATTTCATCAATACTTATCATTTGTGAGTTTATGTACCTGTGTATCGGCAGCAAGACTTCCAGTGCAGTTGAACATTGTACTCGTATGGCATCACAATAAAACTCTCATCAAAACTTGGGTATGGAATGGTGTCAAACATAACTAGGTCTGACTTTAGAGAACATTCGTCTCTTGTTTGAAAGTTCGGTTGAAGGGCAGGAGCCCTAGAATGTCTTACCTGGAGAGCTAGTGATTAAGCACTCCAGATAAATGTTTAATACAGTAAATGTTAAATATCATATTTACATGCTTTAAGAACTAGTTTCTATTCTTTGTGGTTCATCAAAACAAAGAGAATGTGGAAAGTAGGGGAAAAGAATAAGAAATCTCCTTGATGGTGCACTCGAATACATTAGCTCTGTTCTCACTGCTGCCATCAGGAAAGAGGTGGAGGTGCCACAAGACTCGCACCACAGATTCAGAAACAGCTGATAGCCCTTGACCATCAGAATCCTCAATGACAAACTAATCGGACTCATTTAAGGTCTCTTACGTGTGCACTTTATTGATTGTGCAATGCAGAGAGAACAAAGAAAATCAGTTTTTCATTTGTTAGCTGTTCAAAGTTCTTTTATTTGTTTATTTTTGCACTACCAATTAAGGGTAATTCTGCCACACCTGCAGGAGAAAGGAATCTCAGGGCTGTATGCGAGGTCTGTATATACTCTGACACAGCTGTAACAAGAGTGAATCTAAAAGCGAGAGATTCAAATGCAATGCTGTTGTGAAAACAAAGCCAATAAGTGCGTGTTGTGAGTCAAGGTTACAAAAAATATTGATGGCAGAATAGGCTAAAACAAGGAGCAAGGCAACAGGAAACCGGGTTCAGGTTGAAGATTGCAAAAACAGGTCAACACCATTCCTTGGATTCCGACGCTAAAAAAAATTGTCACAAACTAGCAATTTTTTTTTAAATATAAAAGCTATTTCTCCTCTTCAATTAAGCCAGAATTCTAACAGAATTGTAGCTAAATCAATGGCGCTTGTGGCTGGCATAATAAATAATTTGAGGAAGATTACTGAACTTCACTTTCTATGTATTTTAGATCATTGTTGACAGTAAGATTCTTGCTTTTTCAAAGTCAGGCAAAATGACAAAGGAACTAAGATTCCTTTAAATTATCAGTAAATGATAAATGGGATAAAATTATAGTCACAAGTATGAAGCCTGAAAGGTGAGCAAGAAGATAGGAGGCAGGTTTTTCTTCTAACAATGCAATAATTAAGAAAAATACAAGCTAATATTCAGAGAAGTGTTTGAAGGAAGGATCCAGACATCTGAGTGTTTGCAGCAGTGGTAATGACTGCAGCTATTTTTATAGCTTACACCAGAAGGCAGAAATCAATTATTCAGTGACGTTCAGAGTTAAATTGGATAAAAAAAAGGTGGATGACTTTGCATCTTCAGTGGAGTTTAGATATCAAGGAGATAAAGTTTATGTCACACAGAAAAATAAGTGCCACAGTCCAGCTCAATTTAGAACAGCACTAATTGAGAGGGTCTGCTGTACCCTTTTGGGAAGGATCAGAATAGTTCGTTGTCGCAGGTAGTCTGCAGCTGGCAAGGCAGAAATGCATTCCTCATCCTGAATTGCTTTTCCAACAGTACCGTTTGATATCTTAACACACATACCACGGAGCATGCTTGGAGGTGTTTAGCAGCAGGCCATGATTCTTTGGTATCACTGGTGCACAATCCTATCCAGGAGGTGGCATAATTTAGGGTTTTCATCCTACCTGGACCACTGCTAAAATCGGATGAGTCCATCTTCCTCGAACCTTTCACCATTATCCTGCCCCTCTTTGCTGCAAATGTCAACCTCTCTATTATCTGTGACTTCAATCCTAAACATCAACTCATTACCTCTCTTATCATTGATCTGACCCTCTGCACTTAACGTCATTTTCTCAATCTTCCTAGCATAATTCACCATCTCAGAGTGCAAGTCCCTGCAGCGGAGAGTACAGACTGCTGAGGGTCTCTCTCTCTCTCTGAAACATTATCTCGTATTCACTGAACACTACAAAAGTTATGGTATGAACAACAAATAAATGTGACGACAACTCATTCCTCATGGTGACACATCTTCCAATTCATCCTCCGATCCACACCCCTGCCTCTCGCCAACCCTACTAATCACCCACCTGATACTCAACACAATGCTTTTAAGACCATCAAAATGGCAGAACATTGTGGACAAAGAATCCACTCTGCCATGCAAAAGGCCAACCTAACAGTTGCTGAAGGCTAGATTTGGTTTCTGGGATCCAGTTTGGTCATTCCTATTGTACATGAAAGGATGAGGAAATGTCCAAATAACAGCATTCATTAAGGGTCACCTCAATCCACACAATATTGTTCAGGAATGTCTTCATTGAAGAAACAATCAAACCTACTTAATCCATTTTAATCCCATTTGTTCGATTGTAATTTGAGTGAAAAATGAAGCCTAATTAAAAGCATTTCCACGTACATCATAAATTAACAGTTAATATTAATTTGTAATAAACCCACTGTAAAAGCAAAAACACACATTAATTATGCACCTTTAACTCATTACTATGTGCCAGGAGCAATACTGAGCAAACTTTGATACAAGCACATTAGGAATTGCCTAAAACACCCATTCTCAAAAAAGGGGTCATAGAGCCCCACTGGGAAGGTCACTCCACATTCAAGGAATGGAAATCATAATTTTAAAAAAGAGAGAAGTCCAGAAGAAACCAACTTAACATGACTGCTTCACAGAGTTGGTTGGGGGTGGGGGGAGGGGGAAATAAACTTTGAGCGGAGTCCCAAGGGGTCCATAGCTGAAAAAAGGTTGACAATGGCTGGTCTAAAGTGTGGTAAAAGCAGTGGATTTTAAACAGCAAAGCAGAGGCAGTGAAATTCATAAAGGGAATGCCAGAGTTTGGGGCCTTAACCATGAGGGATGGAGCAATTATCATGCCCGTGGGTTTCCCTCAAGCTGCTGCAGGAGTGATGCTTCCAAAACGAGGTAGAGCTGAACCAACAATTTCCTCTCACTCAAAGCATCAACTAAAATAGAGTTGGCCTACCAGTTCTGGCCTACCAGAAACCAGTTCTTAAAAATGGCAGCAATGATATACAGACAGAGACCACAGAATGATTGAGCAGAATAATTAGAATTTTAAAATTAAAACACTATTAACTAGGTTGCCAACGTGGGTAGAATTGTGGGAAGGAGAGTTGAGGCAAGTCAAGTTGCACTGCTACAACTAAATTGTGTTGCTTAATAAAAGTCGCTGGAATAAATAGTTCCGGGCACCAGCATTATAAAAATGGGTCATGGGGTGAGATAGGTACAGGGCATTGACATTTTAATCATGCTTGTTCATTTCATTACACAGCCCTAAGTGCAACTCAGTTTTTTTTTTGTTTCTTTTCCAGGCTACCTCAGGCCCACCCTCAAATTTTGTGCCGAGGTGCAAAAATGTGTGCAAAGCAGATCCCATTAGCAAGGATGAGGAATTTTTCTCGTTAAGCAAAGTTCTAACAAGACCAACACCTACTGCAATATTACTTGTAGGCTTCCCACATTTCAATATCATACTGCAATTTGGGGCCAACTAGTTCTGCACAGATGAGCAGCATTTAGGCGACAATGCTGAAGTTTAGCCTTGGAAGGTTTGATTGTGGTGACAATGGAGATGTCTCCTTACACAGAGCGAAGGACTCGGCTTAACTGACCAGTGGTTCCCAGTGGCAAGTTATCCTCTGAATGGCAATGTGGATTTCAGCCATCCAGAAGATCAAAGGACATGATCTTCATTACACATCAAATCCAAGTTGTGCAAGAAACGATATCAACCTCTATACTTAGGCTTTACTGATTTTTAATAGCTTTTGATTCCATTACTTGAGAGGGAGTGTATCTTCAAAGGAACCGGAAGGCCATGTTTTCCCTCACAGAGTGCAGTGGGGTATATGGAACAAGCTGCCAGAGGAGGCTATGGGCACAATTACAATGTTTAAAAGATAGTTAGACAGGTGCATGAATAGGGAAGGTTTGCAGGGATATTAGCAAAGCACAGGCAAATGGGCCAAGCTCAGTTAGGCAGCTCAGATGACACAGGCAAGTTGGGCCAAAGGGCCAGGTTCTGTCCCATAGAGCTCTTCGATTCAAACTGGTCCTTCTCAACTGTCCTCCAAAATTTGTTTTCATCCAATGTCTGGTTGAACATGGCAACCAAGGTGTGATCTTAACCAATCTATCTTCAAAAGACCCAATTTCAAAGTATGCTCGTGTCTCGGAAGGCTAAGCCAAGACTTCGCTCGATGTTCTTGCTGCAGTGGAGCAAATTTAGAGGACAAACAGGTTGGTTTGTCCTTTAGTTTGTCCAACTGAAGATGCCTCCACTTCAAAGTCAGTGTTTTTTTTCCCTTATTCAGCAGTCCCACAGATGACCCAAGATTTGTCTGCTTTTATGGGTTCTGAGGGGAGCTAATGAGGTATTTGTGAGAACCATGGGGGCAGGAAGTAGCTGACATGATGGGCAGGTGGGTAGTTTGTAGTGCACTCCTTCCAGGGTTTCTATGCACTCCTGAAACATGATCTCAAAGTTATCAATGGAGTCACACAAGCCTGAACTGGTGGGGCTGGCTCTGATGCTCGGTATCTCTTTCCCGATGGGAGCAGCTGAAAGATGCCTTGTGCAGGATGGAAAGAGTCCTCCATGATTTTGCGCACCCTCTGAACAGGAGGCTGTGTGGTGGCAGGAACACTGGAGGCAAATCCACAGACCCTCAGTCTCTGGAGGAACTTTCTTGCTGCTGTTTCTCTTGTGGGCAATGCTAAGTGTCTTTAGGGCAGGAAAAAGTTGACATATTGTGTGCATTAATACAGAGAACATGACAGATAAAATAGGCCCTTCTAGTGTGTGCCAAACTATTATTCTGGCTAGTCCCACTGACCCGCTATTTGTAGTCCCAGGCCAGAAATGTATAGGTGAACTGGGATCTCTGGGGACGAAAAGAACCAAGATTCTTTCTCCAGGTCTGAGCATCTTCAAATAACTTTTCCATCAATTAATAAAGACTGTACTGGCACATTGAACACCATGATGTGTTTCACTCCAAATCTTTGCAGCTGCCTAGGGTAGAGATGAGCTTCATTTTACCCCAAGAGCTCACTGGGAGCCATTAGTGTTGGAGGCAGTGTGGCATAGAGGGCAGGAGGAGGAGGGAAAAAAGGGTGGGGGGGTGGGGTTGGACTTGTGGGTTGAGCGCAAGATTAATTTTATCACGCACTTAAGTTTTGGAGTCTAGTCTGCAAAGTTGGAAAAGTACAAGTGTTACTTGCACACTGCTTATTCCTTGAAGGGCTTAGGCCTGAAACATCAGCAATAGATAGCTCTTTCTTTTTATGGACGCTGAAGAGACCAGCTGAGTTCCTCCAGCATTTTGGTGTGCTTTTACTACAATCACAGTGTCTGCAGACTTTTGTGTTTCACTTGCACACTGCTGCTCAACCCCTGTGGTTTGGGTAGCCTTTGTTCAGGAGTGTAGTCACCACAGGGCCCAGAAACAGAGCTCCACTCACTGGGGATTCTGGTTGGAGATGAAAAGTAACATTATAGTTTCAAAGATTGATTGGAAAATGATGCAGGCTTGTCTGACAGCGGTCTTCATTGAGGTAGACTCTGTTGAGGACCATTTGGTTAATATCACGACTTGCACACCATCAAAGAGCAAATATAAAATGGAGAAGAATTTGAGGAGGGTGTTCCTCAGTCCCTCCTGATTGATGGAGTCAAAGGCCAAAGAAAATCACATTTTGCTGCTCATGTTGCTCCTTCTATTTATATTTTTTGCAGTTATAGTCAATCATATCCATTATGCCTACAGATGGATGGAATCAATGGTGTGCTTTGCAGAGCAGCTCTTTGGCTACTGGATAGTTGACAAGGACCCAGACAGAGGTGTTCCTGTGGCAGAGGGCTGATAGTCCCCGTGTATCTACCTCAGTCAGACTGGTCACAATTACATCTCTGAAGTTCCTGGTACATGTTCCACCTCCCAGATATGGGAGAATGTGCACAGTAAAAACTCCACTCCAAAATATAACATTTGGGACCCAGAGCATCTGAACCCTCATAGAAAATCCCAGAGGTAAACCTGAACTCAGCTCTGCTAAACAAAGCACAAGAACCAAGATACTTTAGCCCCTTTTCACTGGCACCCTGCCCCAGGAATTAACTGGGACAGGGTGCAGTGGAAAAGGAACAATGGCCAAACGACAGCACCAAATGATGCAATTTCACACTGGAGATTAACCACCTTTACCCCTACTCGTATCTCCAGTGTTTGGTGGCGCTGGTTTTCTGATAAAACCAGTGGAAAAGGGACAACAGTTGAAGATAGAACACTCCAATCTCCAGGGATGAGTAGTGTTCAGTGGAAAAGCGTTAGTGTCCCACTTAAGGGCCAACTAAATGGGATGCCATGGAAAAGGGGCTACTGACATCATCAGTTTAGTGAGATAGCAGGTACATCTACTTGAGCGACAAATAACAGAAGAGGACACACCATCTTCACAGAGGGAGCCTCATCATCAAGAATGAGCTGGCACATTGTGGGAGCTACAACACTCCCGCAGAATTATGGAAAACCGTAGGCTCACTCCACCTTAGACCCAATGTGCCACAATTAGCATAAACTTCACCATCCTGAAAACTTCAGATGAGGCCAAGGGGGATTTCAGCTCCAACCTGGAAAAATCTTGGTCTGCCCTCAAAGGGAGGCAAACTGATGCCCCCATGCAATTTTAACACCATGGAGGGAAGGGTCTCAAGTCTGTCGAATGGTGTGATTGACAAGGAATGAGAAGGGAAGGCCACTCCTTCACCTGAAAAATAGCTTAGACAAAATGGCCTCATCATAAAGGGCACACTGTTTCAGACAGAGCAACAAGCACAAGGCATCATGGCAACAGCCCTAATTCAATCACTGACACCTGTTAGATGACAACATTGCCTGATCAGGAGGCTACAAAGATACAGCACCAGCACCATGACAAACACTAAAGACTGCTGGACGGACCAGTGCCTAATCCCCACTATTAACTCCAATTCGGCCCCAAAGCACCATCAATAGAAGCATTGATGCAAGGAAAAAAAACCTTAAAGATCCAAAATGTTCTACAGGGTTAGCTTTACTCAACTGTCTTAGTGCTCACAGTGTCCACAATTAATGAAGGTCACTGGAGTTGAAGAGACCCTTGGAAAAAGATTATTTGAAGATGAAGGCTTCAAACTGAAGCAAATCTGCAGGACAGCAGTGATCCCTGTTCTCTTGTACACTTCAGAGACATACACTACATGTAGCAGGAATCTCAAACTACCAGAGGTTCCATCCATGCTGCTTCCACAATCTTCCAAATCGCCTGGCAAGATGAACAAGCCATCAGTGATCCTCAACAGCCCAAGCTTCCCAACACGGAGGCTCAAATAGCTCTCACGCGGATCTGATGGGCCAGTACCTAGTGGACAGAGGAGTTGCATCTCAAAGCCTCCTTGGAAAAATGTAACATCCACACTGACTTATGGGAATCCTTGGCCCCCTGCCTAGTCCCAAAGAAGATAGAGCATGTGGAATAGCAGAAAACATTGAAGTAGTGGTGGAAGGAGAGCACTACTTCTTAAGAGTACATGGTTTCTGATGTTTGCACCAATTGGGCCTCATCAGCCAAATAGAGGACAGAATGGAAATTCATTTTCAGGAGTTTAAAACGTTCTGAAGTTGTACAAATTTTAAATTATTTTCGTAAGCTGGTCCAATCCATTCCAAAGGGTGGGAATCTTTGAAAGGACTGAATAGAATTTGTTGGAATTGAATGCACAGCTGGATCCTTGCACTCAGTGCCATTTTCAGTGAAGCTGTGCTATCAAGGCCAACCAAAATTAAGAGAGACAAATTGGCTTTTAATTAAGCCCGGGTCAGGCACGAAAAATTATGATCGACTTCTCAAAAAATGAGCAGTCATTAAAAGGCACTAATACCAAGATTACAGAATGAATGACAATTTCCATAATCAGGGTGCCAAACCTACACTTTCTGCTCAGGTCATGCTTTGTTGCTGCTCTCGGATACATCTTGGCTTAGTCCCAGAAGCTAGTTACACCACTCAGCCACAAGGTTTTTATAACCGTAACTGCCGCAGAGGTCAGAAATTATGACTCTGACCTCTACTTGGCTTTGCACAGCAATACCTACTGCAAAGACAAATGAAAGTGGACATGGCAGCTGAAACAAGAGGAAGCTCTGTTTTACAGTGAGAGACATGGAGCTTCTTGGTCAGACGCAAAGCCATTTGGATATCTACAATCTATTGAATTCTTATTTGTTGAAGCAATTTGATTCCAACCACAGGAAATATGATTTAATGTTGTGGCACAAAAAGCAAATCGTTTATGAATGTTGCAATGGCCGAGCAGAAAACAAAAAGGACTAATATGAAACTAAATTTCTCGTGTAATCCGAGGAATGAGTTGCTATTATCTCAGGGAATTGGGAAGTTGCCTATCAAAATGATTAAAAGTGAGATCAGGTCCTGAACCCACGAGGAAGAATAAGGAAAGGAATTGTGCATTTCGTTTAAGGTCGTTTTATTGGCCATCAATTTGGGAATCTCAGAGTTAAATCCATTTCACAAACCTACCATGAATTTGCCTTCAAGAAGTTTAATGAGATCTCTTGTGCTTAATTTGCTTGGTATGATGTCTAGCGTGGAAAATCAGTTGGGATCACTTCAATCAGGATGCAGTGAATATGACTTTTTCCACTTTACATCCTTGATAAAATGGCATTAGAGAAGTTGATTGTTAGAGTATATCACATACAACCCCAATACACTTTTTTCCTGCGGGAAAAATCATTTATTGGTAGTGGTGGGGGGGGGGGGGGGGGGGGGGGGAAACGACAGTGTATACATGTAAACAATAAAGTAAACAGATAACAAATATAAACAAGCTGACTGTACAATACCAAGAGAATTTTAAAAAATCTTATAAAATGCACAAGTAAGAGACCTTAAATGAGCCCCTGGCTGAGTTTGTCATTGAGGAGTCTGATGGTGGTGGGGAAGCAGCGGTTTCCGAATCTGGTGGTGAGTCTTGTGGCACCCTATGCCTCTTACCTGATGGCATGAACTGAGAATAGAGTGTGTGCTGGGTGGTGAGGATCTTCAATGATTCCTGCTGTTCTCCGACAACAGCGTAACCCTGTAGATGTTCTCCATGGTGGGGAGAGTTTTACCGGTGATTTCCTGGGCTGTATCCACTACCTTCTGAAGGGTTTTATGCTCAGAGGCATTGGTGTCCCCATACCAGACCATGGTGCAGCTGGTCAGCACGGTCTCCACCATACCTCTAGAAATTTGACAGGGTTTCTGGTGCCATATCAAACATCAGCAAATTCCTGAGAAAGTAGATGTGTTGATGTGCTTTCTTCATGATGCCATTTGTGTATTGGGTCCAGGAAAGATCCTCCAAGATGGTGACTCCAAGGAACTTAAATTTTCTCACCACCTCCACCTCTTATCCCCCAATGATCACTGGATTGTAAACCACTGGCTTTCCCTTCTTGAACAATTAGCTCCTTAGTTTTGGTGACATTGAGTGCGAGGTTGTTGTTGATGCCCAATTCAGCCAAGTTTTCAATCTCCCTCCTGCTGACTCATCCCCTACCTTTATACAACCCACTACCATGGTATTGTCAGCAAAATTGTAGATGGTGTTATTGTTGTACCAAGCCGCACAGTCGTAGGTGTAAAAGGAGTAGAGCAGGGGGACTAAGAACGCAACCCTGTGGTGCTCTGGTTCTGACTGAGATTGTGGAAGTTCTTACCAATCTTCACTGATTGTGGACTTGAGGGGAGGAAATCCACGATCCAATTGCACAATGAGGTGTTGAGTCCCAGATCTTGGAATTTATTCATCAGTTTTAGGGGATGATTGTGTTAAAAGTTGAACTGTGGTCGATAAAGAGCATCCTGATGTATGCATCTTTACTGTCTTGGTGTTCCAGGGCTTTGTGTAGAGCCAGTGAGATGGCATGCGCCATAGACCTGATGTTACATGTCACCGTTCAGACAGGAGCTGATCTGCTTCAGCACCAGCCTTTCAAAACACTTCATCATTGTTGATGCAAGTGCCACTGGTGGATAGTCTTTTAGGCAGCTTATTCCTCTTATAGTTGGCACCAGTATGATTGACAACTGTTTGAAACAGTTGGGTACCATGCCCTGCTGAAGTGAGATGCTGAAGATATCTGAATACATTGATAAGTTGGTCAGTGCAGATTTTTAAATACTCGGCCAGGAACTCCACCTGGGCTGGATGCTTTCCTCAGATTCACTATCCTGAAGGCAGCAGCACCTCATCCTCGGATACAGACAGGAGGGGATCATCAGGGGACATGGGGGTGCAGAGAAATGGTTCTTCCTTGTTACAGTCATCAAATCTGGAGCAGAAAGCAGAGTTCCTCTGGGAACGAAGCTTTGCCGTCCACTGCTCCACCAGATTTGGATTGGTAGCAGGTTACGGCAGCTGTCGGGTGTCCCTCGTGGTTTCCATTTTTATTCGGAAACTCCACTTCACCCAGGAGATGGCTTTTCGCGGGTCATGATACTGCTTCTATATTGATCTGGATCTCCAGACATAAATGCCTGTGATCTGGCTCTCAGCAGGTTCCAGATTTCATTGTTCATCCAGAGCTTCTGGTTAGGGAAAACCCTGAACGATTTGGCAGGGACACACTCATCCACAGCTGATTTGATAAAGTCTTTTTCAGCCCTGGTGCAATCATTCACATTCTCAGAAAAATATTTTACCTCCATCTTATCCACTGACTCAAGGATGTCCTGTAGCCGTTCTTCAGCCTCCTGTGACCACCTTCTAGCTGTCTTGATATCCGGAGCCTCTCTTTTTAGGCTCTGTCTGTATGAAAGCAGAAGGAGCACAGCCGGGTGTATATAGCAATGTACCGATGCTCCTCTATTTACGATAGGGTTATGTTCTTATAAACCCATTGTAATTGGAAAAATCATAAGCTGAAAAAGAATACAGTACCACACCTACCGAACATCATTGCCTAGAACTACCTTAAACCTGCTTAGAGCATTCACTGTAGCCAACACCTGGGCAAAACAAAACTTATTTTATAATTAAAGATGAACATCTTTTATTCCACACTGAAAAAAACAATTTTAAAATCATAAAATATAGCAATAATCAGTCACACCAACACCACCATGTAGCGAATTGTGAAACTATAGTACCAAGCGATTACATACAGGTATTTTCATTAGAATGCATATCATTATCTTATTATTGTAACCTTGAAAAATTATAAGTCTAGTCACCTTTATTCATTCCTACCATGCTCGCACGGGAAAGACGAGATAGCATTTCTCCAGGACCACGGAGCATATTTGCATAAAATACAAGTTAGAATAGAAGTTCAACACATTTAAAATATGAAGATTTGTACATTAACAGTCCACAGTATCCAATCCCCAAATGTTCTGGGAGTTCAGGAGTCTGATGGCTTGGGAAGCAAAAAAAAAACTGTTGCCCAATCTGGACACAAGGGCCCTGAGTGCTGCAGTGCCTACTAACAGATGGCAGAAGGGAGAACAGTTTACAAGAGGGGTGTGTGTGGAGTCCTTCACAATGTTTATTGCCTTTCACCTGCATCGAGTTTTGTAGATGTCCTTTATGGTAGAAGGAGAACTCCCAATGATCTTTCCAGCTGATTTCACTATTCTCAGCAGGGTCTTGCGGCCCAAGGAGATACAGCTTCTTAAACCAGGTGGTGATGCATTTGCACACGATGCCCTCGATAAGTCAGACCATCAGATGTAGAGGAACATCTGCATTTAAATTCTTTTAATTTTTTTTGTTTTAAATTGCAATGATACAAACATGCGGCAACAATTAGCCTTTAGTCTCTCATGTAATCATGTAGCTGGTTAATAGAAGCCAGATGCACTATTACTTGGGAACACAAATCCATCTAAAAGTCACATGATAGAGCATGTTCTGTGGTGGAACTGCAACAGGAGAATCCATGGTGACCACATCTGGAGTAAGCATCTGTGGCTTCAGAAACTTTGGCAACAATTTAGAGAAACAGCCCTTCTGGCCCAGAAGCCTGTGCCGTCCAAATTCCTCAATTAACCTGCAAACCCTGCATGTTTTTTGGAGAGTGTGATGAAAGTTGAGGACCTGGAGAAAACCAAATGCTGACATGGAGAAAGTGTACAAACTCCTTACAGACAGCACCGGATTGAACTCTGGTTGCTGGCACTGTAATAGCTTCATGATAACAGAGGTTCTGAAATTGCGATGCATGATGGTGAGGAGGGTGGGGAAAGAAAGTTATCTGGACAACTTATTCAAGAGTTGGTCACTTTTCTTAGAATAAGTCATCATAGGGTGTGATTAGAACTCAGGCAGAAAAGGAGATCAGGAAAAAAAAACAAATGCTGGAAGTACTCAGCAGTCTTGCAGCAGATCCCCTTCCTCAAGGGAGATCAGAAAGCAGGACTGCAAAAGCCTCAGTCCTTAATTCATTCAATGAATAAGAGGTTCTTGCAACAGTGTGGAGGAGAGCAGGATACAAGAGCAAACGGATCAGAATGATATCTAGAGCAGCCGTTCTCAACAGGGGCCACAAGACATTTAAGGGGGCCACAAAGAGAAATCATAGAATACATTTTAAGTAGTCAACAGGAGAGAAGTATGGAAGAAACCAACTAAATGACAGCTTCGCATGGAAGGGGGAACCAATAAACTTTGCTCCAACTCCCAAGGGGCCCATAGTCAAAACAAGGTTGAGAATGGCTAGCCTAGATGTCCATTCATTTTGGAGGAGCAAAGAGGAATGTAGCAATAATAGAAGACAATCAAATTCATTGGGTTCAATAAAATGTTCTTCAGCCATGTAGAAAATCAGAAGGCTGCATTGTCCAACCAGGTGGCTAGCATTAAAGAAAAACCTTTGGGGCTTGAAAGGAACTTGTTGGATGAGAAAGACCCAATTGTCATAGACCATGTGGGGACTAATGATACAGATAGGACAAAGGACATACTCTTGAAGGTGCATAAGCAACTTGGGTTCAAATATGTAAAGGAGAACCAAAAAGGTGGTCTCGCCTGTCCTGACTGGCTAAGACTGTAACCACTAAATCTAGATGCTCCATCTAGGGAGAAGATCAATTTGGAATCCATTCTTTCAACCTCTCAGGAAATGTATGTATTTCCATTACCTCATCGTTCTGCACTAGTTTCAGTCCAGTATGTATTATTTCTCTGATAAAAGTACCTGCCCTGAAACATTTAACTCAGTTTCTTTCCCCAATGACGCAGCTGACCCACTGTTTTAAGGACTAACCATTTTTCTCCCCCTTCCCTTCGGTTTTATCTTTGCTCCTGCAAATAATGTACCATTTCAGAAACCAATCACTCATCCACAAGAGTAGTGAATCTTTCCATTCTATTTTTTTTTTTAAATTTAGACATGCAGCACGATAACAGGCCATTTTGGCCCATGAGTCTGTGTTGCCCAATTAACACCCCATTTAACCTACACCCTCAGTACATTTTTCAAAAGGTGGAGGAAATTGGAGCCCCCAGAGAAAATCCACGGAGACATGGGGAGAATGGACAAACTCCCTACAGACAGCACAGGATCCCAACCCCAATCGCTAGCACTGTAAAGGCATTGCGCTAACCGCTACGCCAACCGTCCCGTCCCCAAATCCCCTTCCCCAAAGGGATATGTAGGCTGAATCACAATGTTTATTCAAGACCAATTGAAAACTTTTCAACATGAAGGGATTTTAAAGATGTGGGGATAATGCAGGAAAGTTGCACGGAGGTAAATGATCTATTGAACAGTCGAACGGGCACCTAATTGCCCATTGGTTTTCTAATGCTGTTCAGTCACTGCTGTCCTTTGAGGAATAACCTGCCACAGAATTGTGTGTGGAGTTCCAGGGCTTCCAGGAATAGAGTCAATGAAAAAAAGAAAATCAGGGATGTAATGCGCGTCGAAAGAACCAAAGACTTATTGATCCAAACCAAGGCTTTTATTAACTAAAAGACTGGAGCATATCACAAGTAGGTCGACCAGTCCAGAATGACCTGGTCTGGCTAGGAGCAATCCTTTAAAGCCTGCCAGTAGGTGTGGCTACACTCTCAGCCAATCACAGTCATCCTACACTACCATCTGTACATACACATATTGGTGATAGTACAGATTCCATCACAAGGGACAAATTTTAAATCGTGTAAAGCACAACAAAATGCACAAAAATGAATTGTTTAAAAATAATAGAAGAAAAACACAAGGACAAGCAAACAGACCCACAATTTAAAGCACGTCCATAACAAGTGAACCTGAACAAGTCTTCAACTGGACTACAAGTATTAGATACCCTAACCTGGGATGGAGATGGGGGAAGAACAGACTCACAATAGAGCCAAGAGTGAGCGGTTAAGCTTAGAGGACAAATTTCAAAAGCTGAAGCTCAAGAATAATGGAAGAGAAGTATCCTAGATCAAATATTATGAAGGTAAATAATTCCTACAGGATGGATAAACAGTACTGAAGGAATACGTTAAAGTTATTTTAAAAATTGAAGGTTGAAGAGAATCTTGGAGGGCATTTAGAGTGTGGAATTACTTGGCATGGGCAAGCAGAGCATCTTTTTAGAAAGGATTTTGATATTTGAAAAGGAAGGAAACCAATGTCAGTGAAAATTCTGAAATATAACTATTCCCCCCCCCCCACCTCCCCCCAGTTTCTTTCCACTCCACAAATAAACAAACTTCCATTATCTTCATGTGAACAATGCACAACTATATCAACTCCCACTGAATGGATCACTTCCAGCCACTACCACCAACAATGCAGGCACCATTTTTAATACCCTCCAAGGCAGAACAGATTGGCAGCAAGCTTGTCTCTGAAAACAGGCCTTTCTAGTACATGATTCACAAGCCCAACTCATTCAACATGACTCCATGTAATAAAGGCAAGTAATAGAGCGGATACAACTCATATCTGATTTTGTGAAGTACACTCGAGCCAAAAGCAACAAGAGGTTTTCCCCCTCCCTCCAAACGCCAGTTCAATCTCCATTTATTTGTTCCCGTCAAAGACAAGTGCAGGTCTTCAAGGTGCAGCAACCATTTCATCAAAATCAGGAGGAGGACAAATGCCAGTTTTTTTTAAAAAAAAAACAGTGTGGCCCAGCCATCATGCTTGAAAGGACAGGATTTATTGTGGATTCTTCACTTTTGATGGAATAAGAGACCAGCACAAGAACGACACTGAATCCTATATTCTAGCTCTGGGAATTGGCCACATTTTACTTTTTAAAAAAAAAATGAACTTGACTCTCAATACCCTCAGGGCTGGCAAACAAGAAGATGCTGCATCATGAACGGATTCTTTATGCTGGAAGCAGGTGATCAGCTCCACGTAGAAAGGGCAAAGTTTCTAATAGCACCAGTCGCAATGCCTTCATAATTTATCCGGATGGGGCACCCTTTCAGAAAGGGAAAAGACAAGAATGAAGCAGGGAGGATGGAGCCGGTTATCACAGCCAACAGTCCCCTCTCTGCTCCTCTTTGTGTCACTCTCCCGGTGGCTGGTCACCATATCTTTGGGATCACAAATGGAACTACCACAACAAATTAATTTCGCATCCTCCTGCAAGTAGGTCAATAAGAAAAATTGTTCCGTCACATGCATGAATTTGGTATTAAAAGATGCATGGTTCTCTTTCAAGGGACATTAAGATTCAAGACATTCAATCTCAAATTACTTTTTCAGTTAAAATAGCAAAGCTCTCAAAAGTGTTTATTTCTTTTCCAATTAAGCAAAAACGGATCAATCCATGCAATGGTTAGTATGCTTTCAAAATCTGCTAACCAATCCATTAAAGACATTCCACTGCAAAGACACAATACATTCTCAGTAGTAGAAACATTAAGTCCTTGATTATCCTTGTACAGTATTTCCACACCCCCCCCCTCCCCCCCATCCCATCCATGGTTTCAGTTACCTGCGGTCAACTGTGGTCCAAAACTGATTTGAATGTCCCACTTTCTCCCCATAGGCCTGTATCAGTCTCCCACTGCCCGCTCTCTTCCCACACCAACCCCTACTTGCAAATAAAAAGTTTACAGGTACATTACATTATCCCACATAGCTTTGCTAAGCATACATGGTGTTTGCACAATGTCCACATTGCAAAATGCCCAATTTTACAGAATATATTGTGGACGTTAAGCAGCTCTGGGAATTGGCAACTTTTTAAAAAAAATAAAGGTTTGGTAGCATCTGCAGTTTCAGGCATCTGCTGGTCATCTTGGAACCTCAAATGTGGGGTGAGGGGGGGGAGGGGAAAGAAAGACTGCAGGACCTGGAAAATGTGTGCTTGAATATAATTTTTTGAATCGAATAGATTATGTCCATTCCATTATGGCTATATTGATACAATGTATTCATGTCAGAGAGTAATACACTATTCACTATAGTAAAAGGGCTTTCTTTTATTAAAGAAATGTATTTCACCTCCCCCCCCCACCTTACGTTCTTGCAAATTCAAACATTAAGAAATCTCTGCTCAGCACTACTGAGGAAATGTAATTTTGTCAAGTGGATCAAATAGATTACAATTTAAAAATAATGTATTAATGAAATTGAACAAAAAGTGAAATCTGGCCAGTAACCAAGCCATACCTTTAAGTGCCTAGAAATAAAGGTTTTACCACTGGTTACGCTGCAGTAAACATAAATGAACGTTTATTTATGAGCAATTCAAATTGTGTTTCTAGCCAAACATTCTTAATAGATGTTATCATCGTTTAGAAGAGGAAGTGAGAGAAAGAGGAGATTCTCCAACATGGTTTAACATTCTAATAATATTGAAAATAGTCTTGGCAAAATATTCTGTTTTCAAATCTTCTTCATGACAGGTTGGAGATGATCAATGGGACACAGGTATCTGCTTCTATGCAAGCCTTTATTTCAGAATTAAAATATAAATAAAACACTAATCTTTCTGTAAGAACAGGAATATTTTTATTCCTTTGGAACAAGTTGACTCTAGGGTTCACATTAGAGCTTACTTGAGTGGAGATGAGAATTTCAGATTAGCTCAGGCCCACACCCACTTTGAGGATGTACTGAGACAGAAACATCTTGCCCGAGGCTAGATTTCCTCATTCTAGTACACCCAATTAATTGGAGTAAATCAGACAGATTCAAATGGAAAATTGTGAAGAATTCTATTATACTAGATCTCTGCTCAGTAAGCGTTTCAGAGAATGAGAACGTTGGTGCTGAGCACAAATTAAACCAGTCTCCGTGACTCCCTCTTCCACTCATCCCTTCCTACTAATCACTCCCTTGGTACCTTCCCTAGTGATGCTACACATGCCCACACCACCATATGGGGCCCCTACCAAGCGAATCAACACTTCACTTGGGCATCTTATTTACTACATCTAGTTGTGGCCTCCTCAGAAGGAACATTGCGCGATTCGTTGAGTTTCTACAGCACTTTTGAGCTTTGAACAAATTAAACCATCATTTGTCTACGTCCTAATCTGGAGACAATTGGCTAATGTTGGGATATCACAAACCATTAAAAACAATCACAGAGGACTTTTGTAAATGAGTTGATTCCACAAGTTTAAAATTACTTAATTTTTTTGTGCTCCTTTCTCCTCCTGGATCTTTCTGAGGGAATCAGATTTTTCAGTACAGAAACAGACCCAACGTGTTAATGCTGACCAAGTTGTCTACCCAAGCTTGTCCCATTTGCTTTCATTTACCCATATCTATCTAAACCCCTACTATCCACGTAACTGTCTAAATGTCTTTTTTAATATTTCTTTAAGATATTTTTATTGAAGTTTGCAATAATACAAAAATTAAACAATACAATTATATATTGAAATACAAATTAATTCAAAACCCCGACCACTATACAAGGTTGGAACAAAAAAAAACTAACACGTGGGTATCAAGTGACCTGGAAAGGTCACACAGACAGCATGGCAATGAATCTTATAAACAATCTTAAAACTTTAGATTGTGGTAGTGATCCATAAAAGGGTGCCATGTCTTTAGGGAATTAATATTTGACTCTTTAATGGCATAACTAAATTTTTCTAAACTTAAAGACATAATATCACCAAGAGTGCGAGAGTTGTCTTTCCATCTAATCAAAATTACACATCTGGCTATCAATGAACTAAACGATAAAATTCGGTTTTGAGTTGAAGTCAGTAAAACGTCATCTTGAAATGATCTGAATAGAGAAGTGGTTCCCAACCTTTTACTTTCCACTCATATACCACTAAGTATTCACTATGCCAGAAGTACTCTGTGATTAATAAGGGATTGCTTCAGGTGGTATGTGGGTGGAAAGAAAAAGTTTGAAAACCACTGTTTTAATCATTCCAAATTGATTTGTTATGTGCACAGTTTCGTAACTCCAAAGGAAATGGGCCAATGACAATTTTCCTCAAGCAAAATATTTCAGTAATAATTGGGTCTAGAGCAGTGATTCTCAATCTTCCCTTCCTACTCACAGACCACCTTAAGCAATCACTTACTAATCACAGAACACTTATGGCATAGGGAATACTTAAAGTGGTATGTGAGTGGAAAGTAAAAGGTTGGGAACCACTAGAATAGAGCAATAAAAGGGCAAGGTTCTAACTTAACCTTAAGAATTATCCACAAGGTTTGAAAAATATCTTTCACAATCTTTCTAAACTAGGGCAAGTCCAAAACATGTGAATCAAAGAAGGCCAACTATTTTACATTTGTGACAGAGGATTTATATCAGAATGAAAATGAGCTAATTTAACTTTAGACGCATGTACTCTATGGACCACTTTAAATTGCAATAAGCAATGTTGTGCGCAAAGGGAGGCCGTATTAATCAAATTACAAATGGAATCCCAAACCTCATCAGAGAATGAAAGATTCAAATCCTGCTCCCAGACTCTCTTGATCTTAACCAAGTAAATCAAGTAAATTGCTACAAGATATTGAACCTTTATGAGAAAGTTGCCTCGGGAATATGCAGAAAGTCAGGGATCTGAGATTGAACAAACATTCTTGTACACATCTAAAAAAAATGTGATCTTTACAAGTAAAATTTTACCACCAAGTGTTCAGAAGAGCAAAATTATTTTGAATAAAAGGTCTTTGAAACATTGAATGCCCAATCTGTCCCAATCATTAAGAGCTGTAACGTCTTTTAAATATTGCATGTGTACTTGCCTCAACTACTCTGTCTGACAGCACATTTCATCAGGCTTTATGTTCAAAAGATACCTTCTAAATTTTTCTGCTCTCAAATTAAATTTATGCACTCGAGTTTTCGACTCCCTCTACCCGAGAAGAAAGACCAAGAACTAGCCAACCAGGTGGGACCTTGTCAATGGTTTCGCTAAAGTCATTTTCAATTACCATCACTTTCCCAATGGAAATGACTACAGTTCAGAACTTTGAGAGAAGCCAGAAAGAGCATCTTGAGAACAGAAGAAACAAAACCAGGATGAAGCCAGATTCCCAAAAGTCTGATCTGCTATTCAATGAGGGCACAACTGCTCCAGGGCAGAGTCTACTTGCTGTTTGATTTCTGTGGAATTCTCTTAGTCTCTAATAATCTGAGATTTAAATGAAATTAACATTTAAGAGCTGGAAAATTTCAGAGATTTACTAAAAGAATCTCTCACCATCTCAGCACTAAATAGACATGTCCTTATCGACCATGCAAAAGATTCTCTAAACTGAGTTTCTACTACCAGTATTTCTGCATTTTCAGACCAAGACAAGCATTACCTTGGGAGGAAAAAAAAAGTAGATTTTGCAGAGCATCCTCTTCCAAAAAGGTCTCGGGAGTTGACAGGATGGCATCGTGAAGAGATGAGAGTGCCAGATTTAGCCCTCCACATGAAGCACCAGTACCTCAACCCACAGGAAGCAGTTGGGGAGGTGCTGGCTGCTTCACCATTTGTCGGCAGATTCCTTGCTTGAACCGAATTGGTTTTAATCAGAGTCACAGCAGTGGAAACAGGCCTTTCAGCCCAGCCTGTTCATGATGAACAAATCGTCTCTCTGAGCCAGTCCTATTTGCCCGCACTTGGCCCAAATTATCCCTTCCACCATTTCCAATTTGTGTTTCTGTCCAAATATCTTTTAAGTGCTGTAACTGTACCCACCTTGACCACTTCCTCTGTCAACTTGACATATATGCACCATCTTCTATCAGGTAAAATTAACCCTCAGGTCTCTTTTAAACTTTTCTCCCCTCACCTTAAGTCTATGCCTTTTAGTTTTAGACTCTCCCATACTGGACAAAACACTGTGAATCTTCTCTTGATTCTCTTTATTTTTTTTAAGTTTAATCAGTATTGGCTAAGTCTACTAATCAAAATCCATTAACAGGACTGTGCCATCACTTGGCCACAGAATTTGAGTAAAATCCTTTCCCAAGTACATACAAGCAAGCAAAACTAAACATAATTCTGACCTTGCAGTTGCTTTGGTAAATCTAGACATTTGTGTGCTGTATTGAACCCTTTACCAAATCCATCAAGAAATAAAACACGAAAATCTCCAGACACTGTGGGTGAAGTCAAAACACACGATGCTGGAGAAACTCAGCAGGTCAAGCAGCGTCCTTTATATAGCAAAGGTGAAAATACATAACCGACATTTTGGGCTTGAGTCCTTCATCAAGGTATGGAAAAATCTCGGCAGGCCTCCGAACAAAAGAGTACCGGGGTGGAGTGATCGCAAAGGCAGGAGGTGATAGGTGGAGAAGGGAGGGAGGAGACAGTAGTGATCCAGAGAAGGGGATCTGGAAAGAGGAAGGGGGTAGAGGAGAGCAGAAACTGGAAAAGTTGATGTTAATGCCATCTGGCTGGAGAGTGCCCAGATGGAAAATCAGGTGTTGTTCCTCCAATTTGCAGGTGGTCTTGGTGGGACAGTACGCAAATCCATAGGTAGATATGCAAGTGTGACACAGAACTGAAATGGTTGGCTATTGGGAGATCTCTGTCATTGGTGCAGACAGAGCAAAGATACTCAGTGAAGCCATCTCCCAATCTGCACCCATTTTCTCCGATGTAGAGGCCACCAGGAAGGATGGAGGCATCAGAAGGACAATGAGGCCAGGCTGTGGGGGCATTTAATCTAAGCCTCCCTGTACTCAGACAGCATCACCATCTCCTGCTCAGATCCAAGATCAGTCCAGTGAGAAGGAAGTTTGAGTTGTCATTAAGGGCCAGAATAAACAGCAGAAGGAATGAGGTCATGCTCATCGTCCTCTTCACCTTCAAGTCTGATTACATGGTTTCCAAGGATCCAGTCTGGAGGGAACAAAAGTTGGCCAGAGTGGATAGACAAGGTTAAAAGGAAACATGAAGTCCACTTTCTCTCAATGGCAAGAACCTGGTCATCAGGTACATAGCTCATGGTGTTTCTGTCGGTAGCTTGAGTGGTAGCCACGAGAGCCAGTGGATGTTTAATCTGGGGTTCAAGATGGAATATCTCTGATGAGTTATGATGCTCAATTTCCCAGAAAAGCATTGCAACTTCTCTATTGTCCTGATGGCTACCTTTGTGGCTTCATCAAGCTGTGTACAGAACTGCAGTACGCAAGCACCAAGTGAAACTACATTACTGAGGTGTGGCGTGTTCCCCATGTTGTGAAGGATAGGCCTACCCTCGATATTTGGCAATGTCTCATTAAGTTGGAATTGCTGCTCCATCTGTGGAAATTTGTTTTCAGGCCTGAAACCTCATGAATCAGGCAGTAGTCAGCATGACATAGTGGAAGGAGGACACGATGAGTGGTGTGGGATGGTTTCCTCAAGCATACTTTCAAAACCATTTGGAAAAATGCTTCACCACCAGAACTCACCAACATATCCCAAGACTCACTGGTGGTGAGAGGACCTTCTCAATTAGACCCTTCCTGCATTCTTGCTTTTTTGTTACATCGTAAAAAGGTAGAGTTGACCCATATTCTTCAAGCATACAGAGTGCATATCTGCAAACAGAGCTCCCCTACCCAAAGATCAGAGTCATCAAATTTAATAGCATGGCAACAGGCTCTTCAGCCCAACCTGTCGATGTCAACCAATCCATTTGCCCACATTTAGCTTGTATCCCTCCAGGTTTTTCCCATCATGTACCTGTCTAAATGGCTTTTAAATGTTAAAATTGTCCCCACCTTTACCATTTACTCTGGCATCTCATTCCATTTACACACCACCTTCTGGGTGAAGAAGTTGCCTCTCAGGTGCCCTTCACCAATTTATGCCCTCTGGTTTTAATTTTCCTACCATGAGGAAAATTTGTTTTATCTAGGATGCCCCTCATGATTTTATAAGCATCTACAAGTGTCCCCGAAGCCTCCTATACTCCAGGAAGGAAAGTCGCAGTCTGCCCTTAGATTTCAAACCAACAGCCCCAGCAACATTCTCTTGAACTTTTTCTGCAGCTCAATGATATTTTTCCTGTTGACCAAAAGTGCGCACAGTCCTGTGGTCTCACCAGTGTCACGTACAGTTGTAACATGATGTCCCTGCTCTTCTGCTCAATGTCCTGACTGATGAAGGCAAGCATTCCAAATGTCATCTGCACCACCCATGCCCATCTGTGTCATCATTTTCATGGAACTATATCCCTGCCTCCACAAGCCTCTCTGGTCCACAGTGCTCTCTGGGGCCCCACCATTCACTAGGCAAGTCCTGCCTTGGCTTAACCTGCCAAAATGGGAAACATCACATTTGTGGAGTTAAATTCGGAGTGACAAGAGGCCAAGTCCACAAAAGTACCATGAGCTCTTCTGCCTTAGAGGAGAACCATCACCAATATATATTCAATTATGCATGCATATGAATTATATTATTCTTTACAGGCTGTGTATGAAATTCTACTTTAATCAGAGGGTTTTTTTAAGATCTTTGATTCAAATCATAATTTCACCTGCTCAAAGAATTCATCCATGAAGTGGTCCCTGTCCACGTTAACGCTGACTTCATCGTCGTCATCGCTGTCCTTTGCCTGTAAAATAAAGAATAATTGTCACTGCAATGTAGCAGCCCCAAAACTCAAATTTTAAATTTCAACATACAGCATGGTAACAGGCCCTTTTGGCCTATGAGCCTGTGACGCCCAATTACATCCAAATGGCCTAAAACCCCTGGTGCATTTCTGAAGAGTGGGAGAGAAACCAGAGCCTACAGAAGAATTCCACATAGACACGGAAAGAAGGTACAAACTCCTTACAGACAGCACCAGATTCAAACCCTGGGGGCTGGTGCCCAGTTGCCACATCCCCATTAATCTGAACATGCAAGTCAATCATAAATCAATTCTTTGAGTGGAGTTGTAATGAAAAATAAGACATAATCTAGGAGGAGTGACCTATTTAATGAGTCAAAATGTTCCAATTTTGAGGGACACAAAACTAAGGATAGAAGAAATAACAGAATTAATAAACTGTTTGGTTACATTGAGACTTTTAAACACTTGATTCATACAGCATAAAACAGGCCTTTCGGCCAAACTTGTCTAAAACAAACATTTGGCAGCAGTTAGTCCACATTCTTCTAAGCCCTTCCTACCCATATACATTTTCAAATGTCTTTTGATGGTTATCATGGTTATGAATTTCTCCTCCTCCTACCCCACCCCCCCCCCCCCCACCTCCACCACCCCACCAAAGCTAGAAACAAGATTGCAGAATAAAATCTCTTCCATTTGTTTATTACTCCTCGCTGGCTTGTGGAGATTCAGAGACCATGCTCACACATAATGGTGTTTGGGAATGGCATCGAGAGCATCAAGAGTATTTGCTGGCAATATACCAGTCCAGCATAGATTGTGGTCAGCACACACTACATCACAAACTCTCCACTGGCCACTTTGTGAAAAACCAGCTGCCCCTCTCCCACCGCCTTGTGACAGAAACTGCAGGTCCCACGTTAGCCTCTTCAATCACCTGAGAACCTAATGTTAAAGCAAGTCATCCTCAATCCTGAAGGAGTATCCAAGAAGGTATTTTACAAAGGTTATTGTCACAGGTTCAACATGAGCGTACACAATGGCTAACAGATGACAGTGAATTTTAATTCATGTTATTAAATTACAAAGATTACAGGATTATAACAAAGTGTACAGTCATTATAATGAAAGGTTAATTACTGGTAAAGCACAGAGTAACACTAATAACTTTATTCGATGTTATTAAGGCAGCAATTGTACAGAATTCTCCATATAAGCTTTAGAGAGAAATGCACTTGCCAATTTTCTAGCTCGGTTTTGAGGGAAGAATTGTTCATCAATGCCACATAAATAGGCATGGGAGCTTGATATTAAGGAAACGCTTGAGCTTTCTGAATATTGTCAAGGCAATAAAGCCAGGAGGAAAGATATGGAGGCAGTGGGACATGGTTGGCATAGATGTTAGCGCAACACCATTAGAGTGCCAACGATCAGGGCCAGTGTTCGAATCCCACGTTGTCTGGAAGGAGTTGGTAGGTTCTGCGTGGGTTTTCCCTGGGGGTATTGGTTTTACCCCCTGTTCAAAACCTACCGGGGGTGGGGGGGGTGTAGGTCAATTGGGTGGCAAGGGCTCGTAGGCTGAAATGGCCTGTTACCATGCTGCACGTCTAAATTTAAAATATACCCACGCTAGAATTCAGCTGTGTCAACAGTAAGGAACCTTAGGGTGCTGGTCAAGAGTTGCTGACCATTATTGATAAGGGGGAAGGCCATTCATGCAGCAGACAGTGACCCTAAATCTGTAATCGACAACTGCAGTCCAGTAAAAAAATCTCACATTCTGATAGGCAGAAGAGTAGGACCCTATGCACATCAAACTTTAATCTTGCGTGCATGATTATCACAAACACACTCAAGCAGACATTGCTTACGATAAATTTAAATGGGTCAATGATCCTTCAGGTTTATAAAATCAGTGCCTCTATAAAGGCCATTTTCAACATTGCCAGTATTGAGGCCCTAATGACTCTCAGTCAGTTTCACTGCTATCCCAATCAGACTCCCAAAGCACACCCTCTACTCTCAGCTGTGTCAAGGGAAGAAATTAGCAGGTTGACAGAGGAAAAGATTAACAAACATGGTCAAAGCCTCCTTGACACAAAAAATTCAATATCTGCACCGACTCTTGGGAAGCTCTGGCCCAAGACTGCTTGAAATGGAGAATCAGCGTTTAGAGCGGTCATGTCTGAATCGTGTCGGAACACCTGTTCATATATCGTACCTCCCTCAAATTCTGTCAAGCACTCCTTGTTCCAAATGTGGAGTTTGTGGATTTTACAAGTCAGCCTAGAACAGGAGGTAAAGCATGTCACCCTCCAACACGAGAGGCAGCCTTAGACCTTACATTGTAGGTGGTCACACTAGCTTTGTCGTCTGCCCCAGGACAACATTCACCTCCTTCCCAGTTTAATTTAACTACAGATCTCAGTCCATGATATCACTTTTTATCAAGTATTTATATTAATTCTTTCCAGTCAGCTCAATAATTTCAGAAAACCCAGTAACCTCATTACTGGGATTATTAAACTTGCATTTCCACATTTAAATCTCCTCTTACTAGGCATTATTATATATTATTATTATTTCCAGTCAGCTCAATTATTTCAGAAAACCCAGTAACCTCATTACTGGAATTATTAAACGCATTTCCACATTTATATTTTCTCTTACTAGGCATTATTTAGGTGGCCTGCTTTTCAAAATATCATCCATCTTTATCCCCAAATCCTGCTCTGTCTCCGTATCTGTTCACAGCCTGTTTGTGCCTCAGTGCCAGAATGGACAAGATCCAGCAGATCTGCAATGTTCTCTATACCACGCTCTTCATCTTTATAAAACAATCCCCTGGACTCATTCTTACTTTTACACGACACCCTGCACTTGTATTTAATTATTGCATTACCGAGTATGAGTTAACTTCCCAAGATAGCACAAAAAAATAAAGGTTTTCACTGTATCTTGATACCACTGATGAAAAACAATTCAATTAAGTCATGTAGATTTTAGTGATATTATTGAATTGATTGCCCAAAAAAATGACCTTAGTTCACGACTGGTTCATTGGGAAGGAAATGTTGCTTTTGCAAACAATAAATCTTGAAACCTTCCCAGTCAAAGTGATGAATGCATTCCTGAAAACTGACTGTAGCTATTGGTCTCTTTTGCATCAGACTATCTGGCCAGTAAGATCACAAACAGCAAACTTGTTACAGGATCGAGGTTAATTGCATCATCCATCATCATCAGGCCATTCGGATTTAAAACAAGCTGCAAATTAATCTGCAGCAGGACCAAGTTAGCTACTTGGGAAATTTTCATTTGAAAGTGCAAGATCAATTGCAATGCAGATATTGAAACATCCCAGAAAATAAAGAACACAGCATTCACAATCCACATTTTGCATGTTGCTTGGCTGATGTATCCTTCAAACAGTCATATTGCAAATATACACATCTGGAGCTCTGGACACTTAATTCATTCAATGTAATCAACCACTGACATAGAATCATATAAAATTTACTGATGAATAAGTTAATCTGCTATACAGTGCCCTCCATAATGTTTGGGGGGGAAAATACACTGTTTACCTCTATTTTCCCCTATGTTCCACAGTTTTATATTTGCAATTAAACAATTCAAGAGTATTTGTACATTTTGATTTGACCATGTAGAAATTGCATCACTTTTTTTAAATACACATTAATGCACTCATTTCAGGGCACCATAACATTTGGGACATAGTATATTAAAGTAATTTTTGTTGCATATCCCTTGCATGCGATGACTGGTTGAATTTACAAGACTTTAAAACATAACAATTACAGCACGGAAATGGGCCATTAGGCCCTTCTAGTCTGCATATTCCAGCATATGGAAGGCATGCTCAATTTGATTTAGATTGTGTGATCGAAGAGGCCATGAGAATTTTGCTGTTTTTAACCTTTGGAAACCTTCATTGTTGCTTTAGTGTGCATGGTATCATTGTCTTGTAAGAAGAAGCACTGTCCAATGAGTTTGGACGGACTTCCTCAAACTTGAGCAGATGTTTCTATACACCTCATAATTCATTTTGTTACTGCCATCAGCTGTTAACATCAATGAAGATACGCCCAGGCCGCAACGCCCAGGCCGCAACGCCCAGGCCGCAACGCCCAGGCCGCAACGCCCAGGCCGCAACGCCCAGGCCGCAACGCCCAGGCCGCAACGCCCAGGCCGCAACGCCCAGGCCGCAACGCCCAGGCCGCAACGCCCAGGCCGCAACGCCCAGGCCGCAACGCCCAGGCCGCAACGCCCAGGCCGCAACGCCCAGGCCGCAACGCCCAGGCCGCAACGCCCAGGCCGCAACGCCCAGGCCGCAACGCCCAGGCCGCAACGCCCAGGCCGCAACGCCCAGGCCGCAACGCCCAGGCCGCAACGCCCAGGCCGCAACGCCCAGGCCGCAACGCCCAGGCCGCAACGCCCAGGCCGCAACGCCCAGGCCGCAACGCCCAGGCCGCAACGCCCAGGCCGCAACGCCCAGGCCGCAACGCCCAGGCCGCAACGCCCAGGCCGCAACGCCCAGGCCGCAACGCCCAGGCCGCAACGCCCAGGCCGCAACGCCCAGGCCGCAACGCCCAGGCCGCAACGCCCAGGCCGCAACGCCCAGGCCGCAACGCCCAGGCCGCAACGCCCAGGCCGCAACGCCCAGGCCGCAACGCCCAGGCCGCAACGCCCAGGCCGCAACGCCCAGGCCGCAACGCCCAGGCCGCAACGCCCAGGCCGCAACGCCCAGGCCGCAACGCCCAGGCCGCAACGCCCAGGCCGCAACGCCCCCACCACTCAGATAAGGTGGTATGCTTTGGATCTTGGGCAGTTATACCTCCACTCTTGCCATCACTCTGATGCAGGTTAAACTGGTCTCATCTGTCCACAAGACCTTTTTACAGAATTCTGCAGGCTCTTGAACAATTCTTTAATCTGGCCATCCTGTTTCTGTGGCTAACATCTTGCAGCGTAACCTCTGTATTTCTGTTCATTAAGTCTTCTGTGGACACTAGTCATCGACACATCCACACCCGTCTCCTGAAGAGTGCTTCTGATCTGTCTGCCAGGCTTTAAGGGGTTTTTTTCTTCATTATGATGAGAACTCTTCCGTCATCAGCAGTGGAGGGTCTTCCTTGATGCACCAGTCCCTTTACAATTACTAAGCTCACCAGTCCGCTTCTTAATGATGTTCAAAACTGTTGATTTGGTCATGCTAAGTTTTGGGTGATGTCTCTTACTGTTTCATTCTTGTTTTTCAGCCTCTGACTTTCGTTGGCACATCTCCAATCCTCATGTTGAAAAAAAAAATGGCAACCATAGACTCCAAAGGTGATCAAAAGCTTAGAAGCCAACCTTGCTCACTTATTCCTGCACCAATGAAGCAATAAAACATACCCAAGTTCTCGCAAATACCGGTGAAGCCAAATGACCCAAACATTATAGTGTCCAGAAAAGGGGAATTAGAAATGACTAATTAAAGAGCTGTCATTTCTACATGATCAAACCAAAATGTATACAAATAACCTTAAATAAAATCTGGAATATACACTTTAATCACAAGAATTGTTTGGTTACAAATTTGAAACGGTGAAGCACGGGGCAAATAGAGAAAAAAAAGTGTCTTTGTCCCAAACATCATGGAGGCACCTCATACTGCTGAAAATAATCAAAAACCACCGTCACTAAATGAAAACCATGACAGGAAAAGATTAAATGAACCAACATAAATATTCCCCAATTTAAATCAAGGCAGTTATTGACTGAATACATAAATGAATGGGGATTACATGCATGGTGGCGATTACAAGTAGAGTGCCAGAAGCTGTCTCATTTCACCATACATAGATTAATATTGTCCCTTCAGGGTGCCTATAGATCAATGCAAAATGGGATTTTGGAGAGAGAGACGGAGACCAAATGATTAATATCAGAGTGAGTGAACCAGGGTAATTGTTAAGAATTTCAAAGGGAAGTAGAAGTTAGAGAGAAAGAAAGAGATGACCTGGTGGTAAACACTGGTTTTTTCTACTTCCTCATTATGAGACACAGACATTAACATAAGGAGTCAGAAGGGTCAAAGATAATGCTCAATTCATTTAATATTTTATTGGCTTCAGTAAAGAGGCTGAAAGATGTGGATCTCCAAGAATGCAAGAAGAAACCTGTATTTGTCAAATTATGATCAAGTTGCTTAGAAGACCAGCCATAGATGTGCAGCACCCTTATCTGGAGCCAGCACGCTATTCAGGTTCACCTCCATGCTGCAGTGTCGTGCGTCGTCCTTCCCATGCTCCCCCATTCCACTGCATCACAGCCTCACAAGTTTGTCGCTAAACACAATCCGCAAGAGGAACTCCGCGAGTCAAGCAGCGTTAGTAGGAGAAAAAGAAGAATGGTTGACATTTCAGCTTGGAACCCTCTATTGAAAATGTGGATGGGAAATGTGTAAAGAGGTCAGGGCGGGAGGAGAATGACTAATCTTCCTCTACCCAAGCCATTGTCTTTCTTTGTCTCACTCTCATCCTTTGTATGGCATTTACCAATCTTCTGCCTCTCTGCGCTTTTTCTGGTCCACCAATCCCACACGGGCCCCTGGCCTACTCCTCCAACTCTCTGCACGTTTCTCCTCCACTTTCTCAGTCTTGAAAGGTTTGGATGCAAAATGTCAACCATTCTTTCATCCCACTGATGCTGTTTGATTTGTTATGTTCCTCCACATTGCATTTAACATTTTATTCCAGTCCCATGCGTCTCCTGGGATTCTTACTCCTTTCTGGATACTTCCTTACTCCCCCTCCCACAACCATAGTTCAGTCCTAAAATGGCTTAATCTTATCTCATGATACAACATCCTTCCATGATATAATGATCACCCTCACAAAATAAAGAGCAAACACAGGATGCACACCAACCTTTGACATTCCTGGGACATAGCAGAAAAAGAGAACTCATAATTTAAAGGAGAAAACTAAAGCAAACACCATAGATTGTAAAATTACTAACTGCAAAGGCCAAGACCATGGTGATACAATGCACATCAGCATCTCTGATGAATGAAGATGTCATTACTTGGATCTTGCCACTATAACCTACATCTCAGAGAAAGGTCATATTGTGAAGATTTCAACATAAATGGACAAGGTCACATTAATCATCCGGAATATCTGTTTCCATGATTAAACTGTATCTGCCCCTCGACTCCTCGAAGAATAGTTATTGCCATTCTTTGTTGTCAAGAATGTTCCATCAGAGCTGAGTCTTTGAGTTTGCATCTTTACTGGACATGTGCTATCAAACACCACAGCACCTCCATATTTGGGTTTAGAAGTTAGATGGAATTCAAACTGATGGATCACGGTTTGCAGAGCCACAAGTAGAGAGCCATGGTAGCATCAGCTATGGTGAGATTGTGTCAGAGGGCAACAGTTCTCTCCACTGGGTAAATATGTTCAAACAGGCCATTAAATGAAAAGTAGGTGGTCTAGACCAAGTGTTTGAGTTATTGATGGGAGTGGCAGATGCACTGTTTTATAGAAAAAAATAAATAGAACTGAAGCATTTGGGGCTTAACAGTGCCAATCACTGCAAGTCTTCCCTAGTGAATGCTCTCCTCTCCTATCAACCCCTGCAGATGTGGATGCCAGCATTTCCCCTGTTAAATAGAATGTCACATTCTGGCCACAGCCTTGCATAAACAATTGATCTCCTGCAGAAGTGAAGACTTTATTCCACTGCTGCCAGTGAACTGTAATACAGAAGTTGAACTCCAAACAAGTAATCTCCAATCCATTTGGACACCCTTGCTCAATCACAGAATCTGACTCCATGGTGTATGGGAAGCAGTTTTTGGGAGGCTTCGCAAGCTCGAACACCTGAAGTCATTATCCAAAATGATCTCATCAAATACCTGAATTAGTTTCACAATGAAATAAATTGCAGCGAAGTAAAAGAGAATGCACATCATTCATCAAGAATGCTAATTAGTACGCTTACCTTACTCACTTATATATTGATATTCCTCATTTTCACTGTTTTTGCAGATGTCAAAATAAATTATTGGGTGCTACGTAAAAATGTCAAGATATGAATAAACTGAGACTATTATATGCATTGTATTGGTTGGTTATAAATCTGTTTTTATACAAATGGTGATGGGTAGGGGGAAATATGATAATACACAAATAAACCATTGAGCCGTTAGATCTTCTCAGAATCCCAAGTAGCTATACAACATCAACGAGGAATAAATAATTGGCCTGTCCCTATAATACTGATGCTATTTTCTTGCCATTATTTTCCTCATTGCTCAAGTAGGGGACAGCTTCAAGTTCCCCTAAACACCAGAGGAACATTCAATCTGGCACACACCTTGTTGAACAAGGCTTGCATTGTTCGTGGTGCTCATCAGTAGCATTGAAGAACATACCCTTTCATCTTGTCTATTGGGCTCCTTTGTCCAGCAACTTTCAGACACTAGCTTGCAGTTGCTTCAACTCTTGCAGTTGGAGGGTTGTAGAGAACTGATGGAATGAAATTCATTGTGGTTGATGAATGTTCTGGTTGGTCCTGTGATGCTCCGTTGAGCATAGCATTCTGTACAAGTGAGAACCCAGCCATAGGTGTGAATAAAAAGTCTTCCATCATTCTGACTGCTAGCACTACTGGGGAAATTTGCACATCTAATTCTGCCAAACAATCCATCAGTCACCCAACAAATATATTTATAAATGACCAGAGAGGGACCCTAAACCGCACGAAAAAAGGAGCCAGAAATAAGGCAAGTTGAGGCAGCTATTTTTGCCTTTCACAGCTAATGTAGCATATGTAGCCAACATGGTGAAGGTGATACATTTCTGTTCAGTCTTGCTCTTCCGCAGGGTTAGCCTCCACCTGTACACTGGTACCGGAGTAAAACCTCCAGCGAACCAAATCCCTGTTTTCCACCTGCAACACTCAACACTGCCCAGATACTGTGGACACTCGTATCCCTCCTCATTCAAGTTCAATCAAAAACAGCGTTGGCATCATCCATTTTGGAATGTGTGTGAATATTTCTCAACTGTACAAACAACTCTGTAGAATCAAGTCCTCTCATCAAACTGGTTCCCAAAGGAAACTGAGAAAATCTGTACTTATTCATATTGGAACTTGATTGACCACTGACAAAATGTCAGTCTCATCCTTCACACTGACGAGCCTTCCCAAACCACAGAATACTGATGCAAATCTCTGCCTTAATTATGAAGAAGCCCAATTTAAAACGAGACAAAGTAACCCAGATATTTTGCAATGTTGGTGGCAATTTATAATGGAATTAGGCATGATGCAAAGGTTTTTCCCACTTACCTCTTGCTGAATCAACCTGCTTATTTGGCCTGATTTTTGGGACGAAAATTTTTGATATTTATACTTTCCCCATTTTTCAATAGATTGGAACGACACCATTCCACACACAACCTCCCCCTCCAACCCCAACTTCAATCAAGTGAGAGACCCACCATCCTCCACTTCCACTCCTTTTACCTCCTTCCAAACTCAATCAGCAGGCCAATACCTCCCAGGTTTCTAACTGCTACTCTATCTCCCCCTCATTTGGCCTCAATCTGTTGGAGATAGCCCCATTGATTATCCCTCTCCCAGCTTTGAGCTACTGGCAAAAGATTCCTCTTGTTCCCCAATTCAGAAGTATCTGAAATGTTAATTGTTTCCACAGACACTTCATGACTTGCTCAGCATTTTTTGAATTTATTTTGTATTCACTTCAGATTTTGTTTCACAGCATCCACAATTTTGCTTTTCAAACATAGTTTACAGAAGCTGAAACAGTTCCACATACTAAGGCCACGTTGGCCTGACCAACAGTCATGGTTCCCACTTTGAAATGACTACCACTCCGATGCAGTTTGCAGCCATGAAAGCAGACCCATGTTTTTCCACCCCCCTCCCCCCCCCGCCCCCACGCTGCCTGTCCCCACTTAAGCAGAGATCTGAGATGACACCTGCTTTATTGCAACTTGTATTAAGGATGCTCACATTTCTGTTTGTATGACATTCAAGGTACCTTCACAGAAAAGTTTTCCTGCTCAGTAAACATCTCCAGCCTATCACCAAATTACTGCCAGACCACTCACCACAAGACTGATGCAAATTCTACCCATCCATCACAGCTTCTCACTTAAGAGGAAATTAAGGATTTGCAAGAATATATTTTTCCATCATTTGCACATTTGTGCTGACTCGGCTCTTGGTCGATGAAGCATTTATTATGATGCCACAAACATTGATTTTTTTTTAAAGAAGAAAGCTGGAGAGACACAAGGTCATCTTCAGTGATGACAGAATTCTTACTATGTTTGGGGAAGATAAAAAAACATTGAACAGTCCCCACAATTTATTCCTTCCAGAAACCTATCCCGTGAATATTTCATCCCATCCCATCCTGGGCCACTTGGTCATGGGGAAAGAGGAACAGGGCCTCAAACCAATGTCATGACTCAATGAGCTCATTACTATGTTTTAATTTATTACTGTTTGATGCCTGAAATTTTATTTGTTAATTGTTTGCAGCCCAGGAAACCCTTAATATAGTTTTTTTTTTAAATTGGTCTTTTATTTCAATTTCTGGACGTTCGGTTTTGTACTCCTCTTTTCTCTTCTTCTCCCCCTCGACCCCCACCCCCGTTCACTGTCTAATTACAATCCTCCAGAAAGATCAGCAGTGATTAACACCTTCAATTTCCCTGAAGCCGATTCAAAAGCAACTGTGTTGCCCCTTCACTCTATTCTCTCCACCTTCCAGCACTTTTTCTCACTTTTCCAGTTCTAACGAAGGATGAATAAACTGAAATAACACAGCTTTTCTCCACATATGCCGCTTAGCCTGCTAAGGTTCACAGCATTAAGTGCTTTTTTTTAATATTGAAAAAACTCAGATTTTTGGTACGTAGAATTTTAAAAATTTTTCTTTTCAATAATTTTCTAGTGAAATGCAACTTGTTGAAATCATGCAATTGATTCTGTGATCAAATAAAGACCACCCTCAGAGTGAATTTATGCTTTCAATTTAATTTCCCATTATCTTGGTTTTAATTTTAAGGCTCTGCATTCGTACTCCAGAGGGGAGAACATAGCTCCCTCCATGATGGCAAAAGCCGACTTCTTCCACAAGAGTTTTTTTAAAAATAACAAAAGCTGACTGGCAATCTTTAAAGCCTAGTTGGATAGTTTTGTTCAATTTTTGATTTTTCTTTGAGCTCAATTTTAAGAGATCAGGGTGATAGATGAAGCATGGCCTTCAGCAAGCTTGTTGAGATTTTATGTAAAGGGGAAGGCCATCGAGTAGAAAGATCAAAGTAACAAATTTGGACATGATAAAAACTGGTCACAAGGTTAGTGCAATGCTGTTACAGGGCCAGCGATCAAGACTGGTGTTCAAATCCCATGCTATCTAAAAGCAGTTTCCACATTATCCCCATCTGCATGGTTTCCCCTGGGTACTCAGACTTCCTTCCACCATTCAAAACGTACCAGGGATTGTACGTCAATTGGGTGGCAAGCGCTTGTGTGCTGGAATGGCCTGTATGTCTAAAAGGGTCTTGTACAAAAAGTGTCAAGGGACAGGTACATAGCAGGATTTCAGATGTCCTGAAACAAAAGCAGCAAAATATTCAGCAGCATCTGCGGAAACAAAAGCAGAGTTAAAGCTTCAAATCAAAGTCAATTTATCAGATGTTCAGCTGTGGCCTGTGACAGGCTTTTAGATGGTAATTAAGGATTTCATGGAGAGCTGGAGTGGAAAATATGGGGAGGAGTAGCAGTTGTATCAGAATCCAATTCAATCCTCCCAAAATTCACCTTGAAATATTAACACTCCCTGGACTGCATGCCAAGTGGACCTTCGGAGAGCAGACAATAAGGAAGTACCAGTGTTGCAAAGTTTAGTGTGTACATAATTATTGTAAGGATTGCTTCTCAGTAATTAATTCAAGGCATCTTCCAGCATCAGCAGTTTGATCCTCTAAGTTTTACAATTAGGAAAGGGTAAAGGGACTGGCAGCAATTAATCCAACTCAATAAATTTACAGTCGGCAGCTCGGCTTGAAAAGTGCTTTGACATGATATTTGCTCAACCCAGACATCAAGTTAGGATCCAACACCCTCAAATGAGCCAACTCGACCTTGAATTTGCTATTAGAGAGAATGCAGAAAAGAAGGAACCAAGGACTGAAAGACTGCCATAATGATGTGGGAAAGGAGAAGCTGTTGTTCAGGATGTGCTGTCTCCTCTCAGGTCAGTAGGAATAGAACCATACAAGCGTGTGAGGCTGAAAGACACAACAGATACCTGGAACAATTGGATTACAATTAAATTGTTCTTTGCGTCTCAATATTCACTACTGCTTGCCGAGGACCACTTGGCTTCTTGGAGTATCTGAGCATCACAAATCCAGCAACCATTCTGTCGCACGACATCAGAAAACTTCTACTAATGTTATATAATTAAGCAAAGAATTTTCTGTAATTACTGTCCCAAACATGTTGAGGAGATATGTATAATGAATGTAATTTTGTTCACTGATACAACTGCATTGATGTGAAGAGCCACGTGCATACTGAATAACACTGCAAGAGACACACAGGGATCGGTCTTCCCAAAACGTGGGTGTGTGAAGGAACAAGATTGCATGTTTAGCAACAACAGATGTTTCCTACAATGAGGTAAATTAATTGTGCAGAGCAAAATTGTCCTGAGGCAAAAACAAATCAAGAAAATTAAAAGTATTGAGGATTCAATGTTCCTGAACTGGAAAAAAAATAAACAATGACATGTCAGATAACAATGGGCTGGAGTTCAGAGATAAAGAACAGAGAAGAAACAGGGGCAGAGAGACAAATTAAAATACTCACTCTCACAAGAGAAGGGAGCTGTAGCAATCCAAGATTGCAGAGGTGGAAAGGTTTGTTAAAATTGAGGAGAGGGAAAAGGCCCGGGGGGGGGGGGGGGGGGCAACCAAAGCCTTAGAAGAACCTCAGCTTTAGTGTAGGCCACTCAAGTTATTGACCTTAATCTGCTTTATTTCTCCACACCAACTAATCAGGAAGCTGCTAATTTCTACCCAAAAATTCCACATGGCTGATTGAATAAGCAATGATAGCATTTTACGTGGAGCTTTCAGACATCACGGATTTTGCATTTTCAAATTCAGTCGACTATTTGATGCCTTTTTAACGTGGAGCTCAGACTTTATTTTCGTGGAGGTGAGTCGGGGTGGGAGGCCTGGTGACTCATCTGTTCACTCACACCAGATCGATCACAACATCCCCAGCAGACTGCAACTTACAGATTTGACTTTAGTTTTGCTCATCTTGCCTCTCCATAATTAGATCTCCCTCCCTCAATATCCACTCACTCCCAATAATTTCCATCTAACCACCCACAACCTGTCAGCAACACATTATACCCCTGATCCAAATCAGTTCCCACACCCACTATGATCACATCCTGAGATTATTCTCCCTACTTATTCACATCATCCACCAGTGCCCTCCACCCATTCCAACTCAAAAGCTCTCATCTCCATCTCCCACAATGATTCACAATCATCAAACTATTCCCACTGACCTAGTTAACTCCTGCTACCCCAAACCTCATGTAAAATTTTTGCTCTACATGGTGTCCTCTACCCTCCAGCAATACAACACTGTTAACCCGCTGCCATCCTGATCCCAATGACATTTCCCACTATCTCTTTCTGTTCTGCCTGCCTGCCGTATATTTTTGACCAAGCAGTTGGCCTTCCCAAATAAACACTCGCTATTGGTACATTTCTTCTCCCCCATAAAGTGCTTCACAATGTTTTTACTTCATTGAACTGGTACCATAGAAAACCAGGTATATTGTGAAATGTGACCATTTCAAGATACTGCAATTTATGCAGACAACATTCCTTCCCAAAAAGAAAAAAACAAAGGGCAATTGAAGTTATAACTCTCCAAATGACAATTAAAATGAAACAAAGGAGCCAGATGACAAATTAATTAAAGTTGAATAGTAGTTGAGGAGGAGCAAAGATAACATGGAAATCCACCTTTTTTTAGGAATACATTGGGATTGGTATTGATAAGAATTTTTTATTTCTTTATTATCAAATTCGATCTTTGATAAAATGTATGTTTGGTAGATTTTACCTAATTTTTCCTAAAATGACTAAATTTGAGACTTCTTATGAAGGTACCAGAGAAAGGTTATATTTCATCTATATATCAACTATTACAGGATGGTATGGATAAAAAGGGTTGGGATAAATCTAAAGTTAAATGGGAAGCGGATATTGGTTTTATTTTTTCTGAAGAGGATTGGTTAGATATCTGTTATGATAGTCTAATTAGATTGATAAATGCACATTATGCAATGATTAATTACAATTTTTTACATCAATTATATTTGACACCTGAAAAATTAAAAAAATATATGGTTTTCATGAATCAGATTTGTGTTTTAGATGTGGTGATACAGTTGGAACTTTTTTTCATGCTGTTTGGTTATGTATACATATACAATCTTTTTGGAAGAAAATTCAATCTTTTTTAGAATACCTGCATAAGATTAAAATAGTTTTAGTTCCAACAGTATTTTTATTGGGTAGTTTGCAACCTCTGAAAGGTTTGGGATGAGATAAGTTTCAGCTTGCTTTTGTATATTTAGCTTTATCCGTAGTGAAAAAATGTATTGCTAGTACGTGGAAAGATACAGATATGATTGATATTAATAGATGGCATAATGAGATGAAATATTGTTTAATAATGGAAAAAAATATGTATGTTTCACATAATTATAATTTTTTTAATTAATAAGTGGTTGTTATACTCAGAATATTTACATTTCAATTTATATTGATTAGATTTTAATATGCATATTTAGTCAACAACGTAACCCATGGTTAGCCCATATTTAACTGGTCCATATGTAGAGCTTTCCAACTGGTCTAAAGATTCCCAGTGCATGACCTCATAGGAGGGAACATTCAAAGCACCTTGACAGGCAATCTCCATCCCAAGATTTGACTGTAGTCAAAGCTGAAGATCATTACACAGATGTTCTGACATTCAGATACATAAGCCATTAAAATACAAACATGTGTAAACACAAAACATTTTGCTTCACTGAAATCATTTGAAAAAAACAAGTTACATTTCCCTTTTAAAAACAACAATTGGTGTAAACACTCAGCAGCCCATCTGACAAAGGCTCCTTGACCTGAAACATGAACTCCATTTCTCTTTCCCTGGATTCTACCCGGCTGGAGTGATTCCAGCATTTGCATTTTTATTTCAGATATGCAGTATCTGCGATTTTTTAAATTTCCTTTTCTCCATCCCTATAATCTTTTGTTTAAGAAAATCACTCAGGTCACTGGCTCAGTGCCTGATCCAATCTGGTTCAGGATCCATGAAGTGATCCTCTGAATTAGTGATGGGGTGTATCAGCAAGATGACAGCCCACTAATGGCTTCCAGATTGGTTTAAAAGGGAAAAAGATGATCATTTCATTGAACCAGTGCAGCACAGAATTAGAGAAATGGGTTCAACTCTAACCCAAGGTGTTGCGTTTACAAGTTCCCCTGTGAGTGCCCTCTGTATGGTCTAGTTTCCTCCGAAGATGCAAAATTGGTAGGTTAATTTACTACTGTAAATTATCGTAAAGGGGAATGGGAGAAACGGTGGGAGGGGAATCTACGGGAATGAAGACTATATAGGGCCAATGTAGGATTAGTGTAAATGGGTGGTTTATAGCATTAGAATCAGTGGGCCAAGGGGCTATTTCCTTGTGTTTATTTTCTTTTTCTCCCTCCCATCCCCCCTCCTAAACAGCAAAATTCTGGAGGTGAAGTGTGGAAAGTAACATTTAGGGAGTGGATTATTATAACTCAAGATTACTGATTGAAAGGGTGGTGGAAAGTGATTCAATAAAGAATAACATTAGGGAGGATAAAATATGGGGGAAAAATGCAGACAAGACCAATTGAAATGTTCTTTCCCACACAAAAAAAAAGCACAGTTGGGCCAAATGACCAACTTCTGTGCACAATCATTCTGTGAAGCTGTCCAAATGAACACAAGGAAAATTCTGGTGGATATAATATTTGAGAATCAGCACTTATACTGTGTGATGTGAAATGGTCATAAATCTCATTTACGATACAGGATCTCTTAAAACCCAACGAGGACTTCACAGATCAGCTGGAGAAAGTCCTTCCATTTGATTTTGGATTCACCACCAGCAAATGCTTTTGAAAACAGACAAACACTTGGAAAGATGTGAGTAGGGACATATTGTGCTACTTACTATCAGTTCAGAGTTAAAAGCTAGGGTCAATTTAGCAATCTCCATGAGAATGACCCAATGACAACTGTTGCAGGATATAGAATGATGGGTTCTGGAATGTTTTTTTGAGACTGCAAGACAGAAGCTTTACATCTAATCCAAAGTGTCGGCATCCCAAGATTACTTGCTAAAGCAGTTTAGAGAAGCTTTTGCTGTTAACTGGAACTGAACCTAGCCCTGGGGCATTTGTTCTTGGTAAACCCTAGATTTACCCTAGCTTAAATTGAGGTGTTTGCTTCTATAATCCCTGTGGATCAGAGTCAAATCACATATGATTTTCTAATAGAAAGCTTGAAGCTTACTCAGTTAAATCAGGATTAAATGATAAACCCTGATCCTGCATTTATCCAGTGCTCAAAGTGATAGGGGCAATTAGAAGATTCAGAACAGGGCACAGACAATGAACACGTCTCAGAATTAATTTACTGATCACAAGTAAGATACTGCACCACACCAGAAATGCTGCAGCTAATTTCCCAAAATATTCTGGCAGGGTGATGTATTAACGTCAGGTTCCCTGAATAGCAGCTCAGTCAGATTACCCTCAGCCAAAACACATGTCAATTGCTGTTCCAAAAACTACAAAAACCAATTTCCATTTTAATGTCTTTTACACAGGCAGCCAACATGCCACCTAATTTGGCCCTCGTGGAGCACAGCATGGTGGTGGGGGAAGGGGAACCAGTTAGCCTATGTTATCTCCTGGGAATAAAAAAGAAAATGGTAAATGAACAATATGTGAAACCAGAAGGTCAAAATAGTTGCAAGGTGACTGGGTTCTACTGAATGAAAATGTATCTGGTGGCTTTAACATTCACTAATCCATTTGTGGATTCCAAAATTAATCATTCATTTGGAAATTATTTCATGCCTAGCTTCTCACTCAAGATGCCAAGTGGCAATGCTGCAAGGCCAATTAATTTGGTAGTTATTAAGGTTAACAAGAAAAAGGTTTCATTGTGGTTTTGTCATTTGTTCTTGCATTTGATACCTTGATGTCCAAGATTCTGCTTGACAATGCCCATTAAGCATCAAAAGATGAGTCATAACATTAAAAGGTGTTGTCATCAAAGAGCTGACACAGTGGCTTTTACTCATTGTCAACTAACGCTGTTCTTCCAGTCTCTTTACTTCCACCATTAGCAAATTTAAGATTCCAAGTGGAGTTATCAATTAAAATAAATCCCCTGTAACTGTAGATAATTCTTGGAGAAGGACTGGGTGTTTGAATGCTCATCTACTGTAACTCTATCTGTGATAATGAAACTGGCAGGGAGTGGACACATTCAACCTCTTTTTAAGACGGCACATTTTATAACCAGTGATAAACTCTTGCCTCCCTCCCACTTACAGTAGGAATGTCATTCATTAGGAGGTATTTTATTAACAAAGATCATTGGATAAAGAGGAAAACTTGGGATTTCACAAAGCTCTCACAGAATTGACAGATCATGGACACGCCATTCCATTTCGGAAAAGCCTGCAGCAGTTCATTCTGACCCAGCTTTTCTCCAACCTTGTACCAACCAGAAAGTGACTCCAAATTTAAAGGGTCCCAATGCAACCACACCCACTTCCCAATTTTACTAAGACCACCCTTTTCCAGGACGGAAACACACTAAGATAACCAAACCATATCACAAGAACTACTCAAAGCATACTGCATTCCAACCTGCAGCACCAACTCCTTCTTGTGTATTATCATTACTGACAGTTTCATTCGGTACATAAAAAGACTGCTGATGCAATACATTCAAATTCATTTGGTGGAGGACATTTCTTGGGTGGGACAAAGTAGTACCGTAGTGGGCAACAACAGACTAGGGTTGTCATTATTCAACTACCGCTGCCCAACCCATTCCAGAGAAGCTTACAATCCTCTTGGGAAAGTAAAATGCCACCTTATTCTTTGCACTTCAAGAATCTCAACAAAATGATCTCCAGAAACCACCAAAATAAAGTCAGGAACATTTATAACTTTGGGGCTGTGCTTTATGTTTTAAAGGAAAAGATTTAAAATTGGCAGCATCAACAATAAAATCAGCAATGTTGCTATGGTATCTGCAACTGGCATCGGCCACAGACTAGTTCTTTCTTCCACCCATTTGGATTCACTCAGTTTCTTTTGTCACATTGATTGTATGCAAATAATTAGCTGAGATCCTCTTACTATCTGGGGGGGGGGGGGGGGCCTCAAAGTAGAATAACTCACTGTGTATGACCAGGATTGGAAAATTATGCCCCTTTATGTATTTGGATCCCACATAATTGCATTAGAATAAAACCAACTGCATACTGTTCTTTCACATCAAATTCCTCAAAACTGCAGCTGATGAACCAATTTCCCGGCAAAGATCTGATGCAGCATTGCATACAAATAAATGAGACTACCCTACAGTGTGAAAAATGCCACAGTTGCAAAAATCGGAAAGAACAAAAATGTCAGAACATTCAGGTAGCAGCTGTGAGGTTTGTGAAAGGTATTATTTCATGTTTATGACCTTTTGATGGAACTATCAGAATGGTTGCAATGATAGATTCTCAACCTGCATTTTTATCTGCTTCCCTCTCTCCACTGATACTGCCTGACCTGCTGTTTACATGACTGTTGAGATCATATGTCCTAAATGAGGGAAAACTGAACAGTTTGTGCAAGATTCCAATATGAATTGAAAATAGATAGTTTATGCACAGGAGCTGCCAGGACGTGAATCATTGCTGCAAATAGATAGGTGCTAGCTAAATGAGTGCCTTCAAATCGGTGTGTTCCCCCCCCATTGGAGAACTTTACAAATGTGGACTTTTTTCCCCCTCAGAATGGAGCATATTTGATTTGATTTTCTGCACAATAAAATGATAGACTAGACAATTTATTCCAAATGCCATAATTTTATTTAGCAATAATCCACATTGATGGGGCAATAAGAAAATGAGCCATCAACATATAATGTTGTGTTTTCCCACTTTTTATAAATTAGTTGACACATTTTACTCTAGATGGCGCTCTCAGAGTCAGTTGCAGTGGATTAGCACCAAGCCAATCAGCACTCTTGATGCTTCAGACAGATAAACAAATTGTGAGCAGGATTTGACCCTCCATTCAACATGACCATGGCCCCAAACTGCTGCCTGGTCCCCAAAGCTCTCTATTCCTGTTCTCTCATAACTGTATTTTTGTTTTCTTTAACTATCTCCCATGATCAAGTTTCTACATCCTTCTGGAATTCTGTATTCCAGAGATTTACCACCCCCAAACTCAGATTTAAATATCTCTCCCCCTTCCCAATCTTCCCTTATGCAATTGTCCCATTAGTGGAAACACCCCCCCCCCCCCCCCCAAATATCTACCCTGCAACCTTCCCAGGTGGAAATTGTACAAAAAGATCACCCCTCATTTTTTCTAAACTGTGAAGAATATAATGCTAATTTAGTTCTTTCTTTCTTTGGCTTGGCTTCGCGGACGAAGATTTATAAATTTATGAATTCATTCACCCCAGGAATAAGCTTAGTGACTGCCTCCAATACTTTTTGCAAATAAGGGGATCAAAATAGTGCCACGTTTCTGTAACTAAATCACTCTAAAAGCAGCAGAAACTTGTGTATTTGTCGCTCACTGCTTTCAGCAGTTTTTTTTTAAATTTTTTTTATTTTTCACACCATAAACCACATTGACCATGATACATACTTTTTCCTTTCAAATATATACAGTGCAATTTTCTCCACCCCCTCCCTCCTCCCATTACCTCATAATCTGAACCGACATTGATGCTGCTACCACTCGAGCATTTCTGTACTTCTGCATTCATGCCGCAGAAAGAAAATTTCTTCCTAACACCCACCCAATTCACTCACGCACTAATGAAGGGATCGTGCTTCACCCCCTTATTGGTTGATCCAATTAACATCAACTGTACCCAAACTTATAAAACCTTTGTATCTCAGTGATTCAATGCTTGATATACTCTTTATTTAAAAATGTTAAACCACACATGGTTAAAAGGCAAAGAGCAGATTGTATATAGTGAATTCATTTTTCAAATTTCTACGAGCTTCCACCAGCCCAGTGTCTAGGCTTCAGCACATCTCCTACCAGTAACTCTCTCAGTCCACACATTACACCCAAGACATTGTGTCCAATGGAGAATAAGGGAGTACAAAAACTAATTCACCAGGACAAACTGGCTAATAAAAATGAGGGAAGAAAGATGAAAACTCAGAGGAAATAAGGCAACTGGGTTTTTTTTAGATAATTAAAATTTCTTATCATTATTAAATCTCAGAAGCCAAAGCTGAATTTAGCGGAGGGTAAACTGTGTGTACTGGCATGTTGTCGGGGGTGGGGCACGTTGGAGAGGACCATCATATCCAGTAGTTGATCCAAACCTACGGGGCAGGTCGCTTTCCACTAACGGGGGGGGGGGGGGGGGGTGGAGAAGAGATAACACTGTTTGGGGATGAAGATTACTAAAATTCAGAAGAAAATCTGATTAAAATGCAGTGCTGCTGAGGAGATTCTGGCTGCAAGGACCAGGGATCCAGCAAGCGACGGAGGCTACTCAGTATTCATCTGGTAACTCGGAATAGGAGCTCAAAGGATCAATCACCACTACACATCCTTCACCTGCTGCCGAGTAATCGACCCCTTGCTCTCCCAACACACTGGGACCCCCCACCGCGAGTGAGGCTGCGGCTATCACTCCTCTCTCTCCCCCTCTCCCCCCAACAAGACACCGATTCCAGGTGAAACTCGCACCCACGGCCAGTTGGGTCTCAACGCTGATCCGCAGGGATGCGGCTGAAGTTCGGAGTTGTCCTGCCTGGACTCGGGTCTCCTCTATCTCTACCTCCTCCCTCCCAATCTCGCCAGTGCCCGCAAGATGTCAGGTACAATTTGTCACCAACATTCAGAGGCAAACAGACAGCGGGGCTGGTTCTCCCTCTGTGTGCAACGGCTGCTCAACCCCTCCCACCCCCTCCCCGAGTCAACTCCCCCCCGCACCGTCTCTCCCAGCCCCGCTCCCCCCATCTCTCCCAGCCCCGCTCCCCCCCATCTCTCCCAGCCCCGCTCCCCCCCATCTCTCCCAGCCCCGCTCCCCCGCATCTCTCCCAGCCCCGCTCCCCGCATCTCTCCCAGCCCCGCTCCCCCGCATCTCTCCAGCCCCGCTCCCCCCCATCTCTCCCAGCCCCGCTCCCCCCCATCTCTCCCAGCCCGCTTCCCCCATCTCTCCCAGCCCCGCTCCCCCATCTCTCCCAGCCCCGCTCCCCCCATCTCTCCCAGCCCCGCTCCCCCCATCTCTCCCAGCCCCGCTCCCCCCCATCTCTCCCAGCCCCGCTCCCCCCATCTCTCCAGCCCCGCTCCCCCCATCTCTCCAGCCCCGCTCCCCCCCATCTCTCCCAGCCCCGCTCCCCCCCATCTCTCCAGCCCCGCTTCCCCCCATCTCTCCCAGCCCCGCTCCCCCCATCTCTCCCAGCCCCGCTCCCCCCCATCTCTCCCAGCCCGCTCCCCCCCCATCTCTCCCAGCCCCGCTCCCCCCCATCTCTCCCAGCCCCGCTCCCCCCCATCTCTCCCAGCCCCGCTCCCCCCCATCTCTCCCAGCCCCGCTCCCCCCATCTCTCCCAGCCCCGCTCCCCCCCATCTCTCCCAGCCCCGCTCCCCCCCATCTCTCCCAGCCCCGCTCCCCCCATCTCTCCCAGCCCCGCTCCCCCCCATCTCTCCCAGCCCCGCTCCCCCCATCTCTCCCAGCCCCGCTCCCCCCCATCTCTCCCAGCCCGCTCCCCCCCATCTCTCCCAGCCCCGCTCCCCCCCATCTCTCCCAGCCCCGCTCCCCCCCATCTCTCCCAGCCCCGCTCCCCCCATCTCTCCCAGCCCCGCTCCCCCATCTCTCCCAGCCCCGCTCCCCCCCCCATCTCTCCAGCCCCGCTCCCCCCCATCTCTCCCAGCCCCGCTCCCCCCCATCTCTCCCAGCCCCGCTCCCCCCATCTCTCCCAGCCCCGCTCCCCCCCATCTCTCCAGCCCCGCTCCCCCCCCCATCTCTCCCAGCCCGCTCCCCCCCCCATCTCTCCCAGCCCCGCTCCCCCCCATCTCTCCCAGCCCCGCTCCCCCCCATCTCTCCCAGCCCCGCTCCCCCCCATCTCTCCCAGCCCGCCTCCCCACCATCTCTCCAGCCCCGCTCCCCCCCATCTCTCCCAGCCCCGCTCCCCCCATCTCTCCCAGCCCGCTCCCCCCATCTCTCCAGCCCCGCTCCCCCCATCTCTCCAGCCCCATCCCCCCCATCTCTCCCAGCCCCATCCCCCCCATCTCTCCAGCCCCGCTCCCCCCCACCTCTCCCAGCCCCGCTCCCCCCCACCTCTCCAGCCCCGCTCCCCCCCACCTCTCCCAGCCCCGCTCCCCCCCACCTCTCCCAGCCCCGCTCCCCCCCACCTCTCCCAGCCCCGCTCCCCCCCACCTCTCCAGCCCCGCTCCCCCCCACCTCTCCCAGCCCCGCTCCCCCCCATCTCTCCCAGCCCCGCTCCCCCCCATCTCTCCCAGCCCCGCTCCCCCCCATCTCTCCCAGCCCCGCTCCCCCCCATCTCTCCCAGCCCCGCTCCCCCCCCGACCGGACTGTCACATCTGCAGTCCCGAAACACGGGGCACGTCCAGCCCAATCCGCCGGCGCTTCTCGCTACTTACAGCCCGCAGCTCCTGGGTGCGATCTTTCATCTCTCCGCGGTCCTGGGAGCTCGGCTCGGCTCGGAGAAGCTCTGCGCGTACCGTGCACGCACTCGGCCACGCAGGGATGGCGATGCCGAGCTCTGCGGTTTCTCTCTCCACCACTCACCGGGCGAAGAAGGCGGCTCCAGGGACGGCGAGCGGCCGGCAGAGCGCATGTCGAGGCGGAGCCCTGCCCCATTCGCTCCGTGCACGGGGGGGGGGGGAAGGAATGGCAAAATACCACTGACATCTAAAGCTGACACAAGATTCTGCAACTTGCAAGCATCTCAGTCACAACGAGTCGCCAAAAAGAGGCAGTAAAATTAACACACGGTGTTAAAATCAACACATTATAAAAATTATTCCAATTAACGCAATACATGATGAAATTAAGACGACACATTGTGTAATTAACAGCACAATTAACAAGATATATGCTGGAATTAAAGGTTAAATAACGCACAATTATATTAACAGCGAATTTCATATTGAGTCCAATTAGCTCAATACCTTGCGGAGTTACTGAGATTCACGCTGTGACATGAACATGTGAAATTAACACACATTTCCTTTTCATCGATTTTCTTTTCCCATGGTCAAGTGTGAGTTTAACAATTAACAGTGAAAGGAAATGTGAAATTAACAACACGTCTTAACAATAAAACTAGCGCAACCCTGCAGCCAATCGTGAAATTACCACTTGGAATTAGCAGTCACTTGAACCCAACCCTGGAGGAATTGACAGCAAAATTAACAGAACCCTACGAAATTTACACAACATCTCGTGACGTTAAACATTTTACTGCACAGGTAAAAAATGGTAGGAGGGGCTGGGCTGGGGTGGGGTGGGAGGGGGGGCTCTATTTATTATATCTAGAAGAGGTGTCTGGACTTATCCGGGGATGAAAAAGAAACTGGGGATTTTGGTTGCTCAGAGATTGGAAATAGAAATGAAAGGGCGATGGAAGGACTCTAGAAATTTCTTTCATAAGTGAACGAAATGAAAATCAGATTCACACTATGGAGCATCTTCTGTTTCAACGCAGTGCACTGTCCAAATATCCAGTCCAGTGGAAAGGGAGGAGCTTGGGAAAGTGCTGAACTTTTCTTGTGTAATACCTACCTCAACAGCAGCCCCCCCCCCCCCCCACTTCGACAATTACAATCCAATGGTTCTCAAACTTTTTTCAATCTAAGCCCCACCTGGCTTCCGGCCTAGCATGCCATGGCCCACTCGTGGGAATATTTTCAAGTCAAAGGCAGCTCTGTGAGAAGCGCATCTTTACCTAATTTAAAGAATTTTATTTAACATTTTTAAAGAGCCACATGGAAACACACTGTGGCCCATCGGCGGGTCGCGGCCCAACGGCGGGTCGCGGCCCAAGGGCGGGTCGCGGCCCAACGGCGGGTCGTGGCTCACTGGTTGAGAACCATTGAGTTAATCGGAAGATGGCGCTTGTGCTGCTCCCATTTGTGTAGAAGGTGATGCCCATGTTTAATTATCAGACTATTGAGCTGGTCGATAAATTGATAGGTAATTATCTTGAAGATAAGAAGACTTGGACCTGTTATAAGGTTAAGACTTTTTGGATACAAGTTAAATTATTTTAAATTGACACAACTGAGAATGGCCAGGCATGATATTACAGAACACACGCTTTGCTTTGTTATAAGTGAGATTGATGCCTTGGCTGTCTGGAGGATTTTCCCCAGGTATGCATCATGGTCCTGCATGTCATGGCCGCAGATGGCCACAATATCCAAATATGGGAACGTGGCCTTAAGCCCGTGCTGGTCTACCATCCACTCCATTTCCCATTGGAAAATGGATACCACATTGGTGACCCCAAAAGGGACCTTTAGGAGGTGATAGAGGCGACCTTCTGCCTTGAATGGGGTGTACTGACTGTCCTCCAGGTGAATTGGGAGCTGATGATAAGCCGGCTTTAAATCAGTGGTGGAGAACACCCGGTATTGGGTGATCTGATTGACAATATTAGCATACAGTTAGTGATACCTTGCAGTAGCCCAGTCTCAGCCGACACTGACCTGGATGCCAGGGATATCTTGCAACTGGATGGACTCACCATGAGTGAACAGTCCAGCACAGCGTCAGGGCGCACAAAACTTTCGGAGATGCTAATGCCGAACAGGCAGGTGACGAGGTGTCAAGTGTAATGGAAGCCAGTGCCTGGTCGTAATTGGAGTCGCTATTGGTATCGGACCGGTACATGGCGCCCGTGGCCCAGGCTGGGTAGAAGGCAGCTTCCCTGAAATGCACACAGTGCTATTATTTGGGGACAGAAGTGACATCAGCCAAGATGGCTCGCCTCACTATGTGCACGAGGAGCTGCTTGGGAGGGAAGGTTAGTATAAGGCCCTTTCTTCATGCACCCTGAGCATACCGCTTATTTTGCAGGGCAGTGCTTCCAGAGGTTCTTCAGTTGGCTGCAGTAGGTGCACTATGAGGGCTTGGTGGCAGCGGTGGTGGCAATGGTGAAGTCAGGATGCCCCTGTGTAGTGGCAGGGTGGGAACCCGCATCCAAAAATGATGGCACCCATGATCCCCAGGAGGCAGCCGCATTGTCAGATGTGAAAGAGTCCGAGTTACAGAGGGATACATCCTATGTTTTGGTGACCTCAACGACCTTTTCCAAGGTTGGTTCATCGAGCTCCAGTAGCCGCTGTTGGATATAGTCTGAGTAGCCACTGTTGGATATAGTCTGAGCCAATGCCCACTACTCGGGCATCCCAGATGAGTTCATCTGTATAGACTTCTGCGGTTACGTCTTTACAGCCACAGACTCTCCTGAGTTCGCGCAGGGCCCAAATGTACTTTTCAAGGGGCTCACCAGGCTATTACTTGTGCATAGCGAGGAGGTGCCTGAAGTTGACCACATTAGTCCTGGGGCTGTACTTGATTTGGAGTTTAATCATGGCCTCGTTGAACCTCATGCAGCCCCTGATGAAGGTGTAAGCCCGATGGCTGACCCTCGATCACAGCAAGCATAGTTAGTCAGCGTTAGTATTCATGGTTTGAGCACTGGCATGCGATAAGTCATTGAACAGATAAACCGGAGCTCGAATTGGTCTGGGGCGCCAAGTGTTTATGGATCTACATTTAGTTTGTCTGACTTTAGCAGGTTGTCCATTGCAAAATTTTATGCTATTAAAATTGATACACTATCATAATTACCAAAAGACTAGAGAGGCAGGTCAATAGGCTTTTGATATCATAAGACTTGGACCATGGTTTTGTTCTGGTCCAATCCGAGGACTCATACTGAGGGAGGGACTTGGCTTAACTGCCTTTATTTGGGGATTTCAAGGGGTGGAATCACCAAGGGAATGTGGGCCAGCCTTACATACGGACCATACATATACACAGTGCCAGTAACCAAGCAACAGTATATACTATATCACCACATTCACCCCCTTTTTTAAAAGAAAAGTCTAATGTATATCACAAGTTCAGTTGGTCTGGTGGTCTTCTGTTCTTTGAGGACAATCGTGCATCACCTACGGCTCCTAGAACGCTTCCACCAGCGTTGTCTCCGCTCCATCCTCAACATTCATTGGAGCGACTTCATCCCTAACATCGAAGTACTCGAGATGGCAGAGGCCGACAGCATCGAATCCACGCTGCTGAAGATCCAACTGCGCTGGGCAGGTCACGTCTCCAGAATGGAGGTCCATCGCCTTCCCAAGATCGTGTTATATGGCGAGCTCTCCACTGGCCACCGTGACAGAGGTGCACCAAAGAAGAGGTACAAGGACTGCCTAAAGAAATCTCTTGGTGCCTGCCCCATTGACCACTGCCAGTGGGCTGATCTCGCCTCAAACTGTGCATCTTGGCGCCTCACAGTTTGGCGGTCAGCAACCTCCTTTGAAGAAGACCACAGAGCCCACCTCACTGACAAAAGACAAAGGAGGAAAAACCCAACACCCAACCCCAACCCACCAATTTTCCCCTGCAACCGCTGCAACCGTGTCTGCTTGTCCCGCATCGGACTTGTCAGCCACAAACGAGCCTGCAGCTGACGTGGACATTACCCCTCTATAAATCTTCGTCCACGAAGCCAAGCCAAAGAAAAAAGATGCAAAATTAAAACAACAATTAATTGAATACAAAGCAATATTTTACTTAGTTGAATAGTATATGGAATTAGTTTGGTGTAGTTATTCAGTGAAAAACAGCAAGGACAAAGGTCCTATCTAAGATGTGATATTGTGGGAAGTATAGAGGTCACACTACCTGGCTTCTATGGCAATAAGCTAGGCCAACTGACCTTTTCCTTTCCTGGACGGGTGGTGTTTCAATGGAAGGGTCCCAACTTGAATCATTAACTGACTATTTCCACCTATGCATGACCTGCTGGTTTGCTTGAGGTTCCAGTATCAGCAGTTTTGTTTCCCTTTCCCTGGTTCATTAGCCTCTATCTTACCTGCCCCTGAGGTCATTGGCCTCCTCTGGGCTACTCTCTCTCTCCGCAGTTTGAGCTCCAGAGTAATCCTAGCAATTTTTCTTTTACTTCATTGTAGCAAGCAAAATTATCATATTACCACATACCACAAAAAAAAACACAATATCAAGTGAATTTAGGGTAGTATTAAATTAAATGAACACAGGACACATTGATATTCATGCAGAATGATGTCACATTAACCAGCTCTTTATCAAGTAACAGAATATAAAATAAAATGAACATAGCTATTATCAACAACACATACAGGTTTCCAAAAACTGCATCTATTATGGGTTTACAGCATTTTGTTCTTAATATATGATATTTTTATCCATTCCAACAAAGCTATCATGTTAATATAATATAATATATAATATATGATTATATTATATGATTATTATATATGGAACATCAGAACCATGCTAGACAAGGCTGACAGCCACCGACTTGAACGTCGGTCTGCCCACATGAACTCCTCAGACTTGACATCGACATAGCCGCTCTCAGTGATGTCCGCCTGGCAGATGTAGGCAGCCTCCAAGAACGCGGTGCGGGCTACACACTCTACTGGTCTGGCAAGCCTATGGATGAACGATGCCTATCTGGTGTAGGCTTCATGGTCAAGAACTCCATTGCCTCCAAACTCAAAAACCTCCTGACAGGCCACTCAGACCGGATCATGTCCATGCGACTCCCCCTTCAAAACAAGCGTCGCATCACCCTCATCAGTGTCTATGCTCCAACCCTCCAGGCGGAACCAGCAGAAAAGGACAAGTTCTACAGTGACCTGCGCAACCTCATTCAACGCACCCCTACAGCCGACAAGGTTGTCATCCTTGGCGACTTCAACGCTCGCCTCGGCAAAGACTCAGAAACCTGGCCAGGAATCCTGGGCAAGCATGGTGTCGGCAAGTGCAATGACAATGGGCGCCTCCTGTTGGAGCTCTGTGCAGAACAGCGGCTTGTCATTACAAACACCCTTTTTCAGCAGAGGGACAGCCTGAAGACTACCTGGATGCATCCCCGATCCAAACACTGGCACCTCCTGGACTACGTCCTGGTGCGAGAAAGAGACAAACGAGATGTGCTCCACACCAGGGTCATGCCCAGTGCGGAATGCCACACTGACCACTGGCTGGTTCGCTGCAAGCTCAACCTTCACTTCAACCCAAAGTCCAAGAACAGTAAAGCCCCCAGAAAGAGGTTCAATGTTGGAAACTTGCAGTCAGACTAAGTGAGAGGAAACTTCCAGGCAAACCTCAAAGCAGAGCTCGAGGATGCAATCCGCCTCACGGACTCATCCCCTGAAACCCTCTGGGATCAGCTGAAGACTGCCATACTGCAATCCACTGAAGAGGTACTGGGCTTCTTCTCCAGGAAAAACAAGGACTGGTTCGACGAAAACAACCAGGAAATCCAGGAGCTGCAGGCAAAGAATCGAGCTGCCCACCAGGCTCACCTTGCAAAGCTGTCCTGGCCAGAGAAGAAACGAACCTTCCATCGCGCATCCAGCCATCTTCAGCGCAAACTCTGGGTGATCCAAAATGAGTGATGGACTAGCCTCGCCAAACGAACCCAGCTCAGCGCGGACATTGGCGACTTCAGGGGTTTTTATGAGGCTCTAAAGGCTGTGTACGGCCCCTCACCCCAAGTCCAAAGCCCGCTGCGCACCTCAGATGGCAATGTCCTCCTCAGTGACAAGATCTCCATCCTCAACCGATGGTCAGAACACTTCCAATCTCTTTTCAGTGCCAACCGCTCAGTCCAAGAATCTGCCCTGCTCCAGCTCTCTCAACAGCCCTTAAGGCTAGAGCTAGATGAGGTCCTCACCTGGGAAGAGACATATAAGGCAATTGAACAACTGATAAGTGGCAAAGCAGCAGGTATGGATGGAATCCCGCCAGAGGTCTGGAAGGCTGGCAGCAAAACTCTGCAAGCCAAACTGCATGAGTTTTTCAAGCTCTGCTGGGACCAAGGAAAGCTGCCTCAGGACCTTCGTGATGCCATCATCATCACCATGTACAAAAACAAAGGCGAGAAATCAGACTGCTTAAACCACAGGGGAATCACGCTGCTCTCCATTGCAGGCAAAATCTTCGCTAGGATTCTCCTAAATAGAATAATACCTAGTGTCGCCGAAAATGTTCTCCCAGAATCATAGTGCAGCTTTCGCGCAAACAAAGGAACTACTGACATAGTCTTTGCCCTCAGACAGCTCCAAGAAAAGTGCAGAGAACAAAACAAAGGACTCTACATCACCTTTGTTGACCTCACCAAAGCCTTCGACACCATGAGTAGGAAAGGGCTTTGGCAAATACTAGAGCGCCTCGGATGCCCCCCAAAGTTCCTCAACATGGTTATCTAACTGCACGAAAACCAACAAGGTCATGTCAGATACAGCAATGAGCTCTCTGAACCCTTCTCCAATAACAATGGCGTGAAGCAAGGCCGCATTCTCGCACCAACCCTCTTTTCAATCTTCTTCAGCATGATGCTGAAACAAGCCATGAAAGACCTCAACAATGAAGACGCTCTTTACATCCAGTACCGCACGGATGGCAGTCTGTTCAAGCTCACACCAAGACACAAGAGCAACTTATCCGTGAACTACTCTTTGCAGACGATGCCGCTTTAGTTGCCCATTCAGAGCCAGCTCTTCAGCGCTTGATGCCCTGTTTTGCGGAAACTGCCAAAATGTTTGGCCTGGAAGTCAGCCTGAAGAAAACTGAGGTCCTCCATCAGCCAGCTCCCCATTATGACTACCAGCCTCCCCACATCTCCATCGGGCACACAAAACTCAAAACGGTCAACCAGTTTACCTATCTCGGCTGCACCATTTCATCGGATGCAAGGATCGACAACGAGATAGACAACAGACTCGCCAAGGCAAATAGCGCCTTTGGAAGACTACACAAAAGAGTCTGAAAAAACAACCAACTGAAAAACTTCACAAAGATTAGTGTATATAGAGCCATTGTCATACCCACACTCCTGTTCGACTCTGAATCATGGGTCCTCTACCGGCATCATCTACGGCTCCTAGAACGCTTCCACCAGCGTTGTCTCCGCTCCATCCTCAACATTCATTGGAGCATTTGGGGGGAGTCACGTGATGGAGTAGTGGCCGGACGGTGAACTCCAGCCCTCTCCAGAAAAGTCGGGAAAAACAAAGGAAAACACAAAGGCACAGAAATAAAAGTTACAGAAAAGTGAGTATAAAGGTGGAAAGAAGATGACGACAAAAAAAGAAAAATCGAAAGCAACGGTAAGAAGAGAGGAAGAGAAGACAAAGGAGGAAAAAGGTGAAGGCCTTACCTGTCCGAAGAGGCCCGCTGCGGAGAGAGAAACCCGCTTCCTCAGGTCGGTAAATAATGGACTACAAAAATGGCTCGCTGAGCCGAGTACAAGTGCGCAACCGCGCATGAAAAAAAACACACCGACGGGAGGGGGGACCAGCTGTGGAGTCGATCTCCACAGCCGGCAACAACAGCTGCAGAACACCTGCAGCAAGAAGAGACCACAGAAGACAATAGAAACAAAAAAGAAGAGAAGGAAAGGGCAACAAAGAAACAACAGATGGCCAACCTAGAGGAAGAAGAGGAGGAAGAGGAAGAGTACAGTGAAATAGAAGAAGAAAAGAAAGGCAAGATAAAGGATATACTTTCTCTTATTAAAGGATACATGGAGTCATTTAAAGAATGGCAAACACAGGAATTTACGGATTTAAGAAAAAGAATAAACAACACAGAAGAGAAAATGAATAAAATAGAGATGACCTTAACAGAAATGGGAAAGAAAATGGACAAGATGGAAGAGCGGGCAGTAGCAGCAGAAATGGAGGTAGAAGACTTAAAAAAGAAATTGGAGGAATCTAATAAAAAAACTAAAGAGACACAAGAACTACTAGCTCAAAAAATAGATACAATGGAAAATTATAACAGAAGAAATAACATAAAGATAGTGGGCCTTAAGGAAGATGAAGAAGGCAAGAATATGAGGGAGTTTATAAAAGAGTGGATCCCTAAGACCCTAGGATGTCCAGAACTACAGCAAGAAATGGAAATTGAAAGGGCACATAGAGTATTGGCCTCTAAACCACAACCACAACAAAAACCAAGATCTATTGTAGTAAAATTCCTAAGATATACTACAAGAGAAAAGGTACTGGAGAAGACAATGGAAAAAGTAAGAGAGGGCAACAAACCACTGGAGTATAAAGGGCAAAAAATCTTCATTTATCCAGATATAAGTTTTGAACTCCTAAAGAAGAGAAAAGAGTTCAATACAGCAAAGGCGATTTTATGGAAGAAAGGGTATAAATTTATACTAAAGCATCCAGCGGTATTGAAAATATTTATTCCAGGACAACAAAACAGACTATTCTCGGATCCAGAAGAAGCACGAAAATTTGCAGAACAATTACAAAAATAGACTGAGGGAGGAAGACGGGTAATGAGAGTTAAAATGATCACGATTGATATGTATGTGGGTAAAGACAAAAATAGACTGAGGGATGAAGACGGGTAATGAGAGTAAAAATGATCACGATTGATATGTATGCGGGTAAAGAGGTATAAGAGTGAATAGAGACAATGTGCATAAATGAATGTATCTGTACTTAGAGGAAAATATAGATAGTATAGACAAGAATTAATAAGGGAAGGTAATGGAATAGAGAGAATAAGGAGGGAATTAAAAGAGTGACCTTTGTGACATATGAAAAGTGAAATCTTTTCTGGGGGGGGCGGGGTGAGGGGAAATAGCGGTCACTGCAAAATCAGTTGACGCTTGCGAGTGGATTTGCAAATCCAAATGGAGAGGGGAGATGTGGTTGTCCGACAAGGGATAAAGGACAACTCAGGAGGGGAAGGGGAGATTGGGGATAAATAAGATAGAAATAGGAGAATAAGGAAAATGTTGGATGTTGTAGGAATGTTGTCTGGTAAAGAGTTGAAAATAAGAAAACAGAAATGGAAAAGGAGGAAAGGTAATGATGGAAAAACGGAAAGAGAAGATAAACAAAATATAAAAGGGCTACGCTGAACTATATGACTTTAAATATTAATGGAATACATAACCAAATTAAAAGGAAGAAACTACTAAATTTAAATGAATAAATGTATTCCATTAGAAAAAATAACATATAGGTTAAGAAATAATATTGAAATATTCGAACAAGTATAGGAGGCTTACATTAAATACAATAGCGAAAACCTACCGGGGACAAACATTACCTAAGTTGATGGAAGGAGAAGGAAAGAAAAGAATGGACTCAGTAGAATTTCTGGTGTATTTTTGTTGAATGACAACATTGTCTGACTGGCTTAATGCAACCTAGATTGTATACCTAAAATGGATGAGAGGGGGGGGTGGGGGGGTGGCTTGGGAGGAGGGGGGGGGGGAGAAAAAGTCACTGTTTATGTGTGAAAAAGAAATAGTGTATATCATGGCTAATGTGATTTATGGTGTGAAAAATAAAAAATTTAAAAAAAACATTCATTGGAGCATTTTCATATCCAACATCGAAATACTCGAGATGGCAGAGGCCGTCAGCATCGAATCCACACTGCTGAAGATCCAACTGCGCTGGGTAGGTCACGTCTCCAGAATGGAGGACCATCGCCTTCCCAAGATCGTGTTATATGGCGAGGTCTCCACTGGCCACCGAGAGAGAGGTGCACCAAAGAAGAGGTACAAGGATTGCCTAAAGAAATCTCTTGGTGCCTGCCACATTGACCACCGCCAGTGGGTTGATCTCGCCTCAAACCGTGCACCTTGGCGCCTCACAGTTCGGCGGGCAGCAGCCTCCTTTGAAGAAGACTGCAGAGCCCACCTCACTGACAAAAGACAAAGGAGGAAAAACCCAACACCCAACGCCAACCAACCAATTTTCCCTTGCAACCGCTGCAACCATGTCTGCCTTACCCACATTGGACTTGTCAGCCACAAACGAGCCTGCAGCTGACGTGGACATTACCCCTCCATAAATCTTCGTCCGTGAAGCCAAGCCAAAGACAAAGACATAATATATGATATTTTTACCCATTCCAACAAAGCTATCATGTTAATCAATCTGTAAAAAACACTTTTACCATCGTCCTTTTGAAAGTGGGAAATAAAATCATAATCTTTCATTATGGAGGGAGAGATGGTGTCGGGGAAGGGGTGGAAACCAGAGAATTTGATGTTAATGCCATCTGGCTGGAGGATGGCCAGACTGACTATGAAGTGTTGTTCCTCCAATCTGCGGGTTGTCTCAGTCTGGCAGTGCATGAGAACATGGCAGACAAGCCAGCATAGGAATGGGTGGGGAATTGAAATGGTGGGAGATCCTCACTATTGCAGCAGACAGAGCAAAGGTGCTCAACAAAGAGATTTCCCAGTCTGCGGCTCATCTCTCTGATGGAGAGGAGGCCACAGCTGGAACACCAGATACAGTAGATGACCTCTGCAAATTCACAAGTGAAGTGTGGCTTTATTTGGAAGGACTGTTTAGGGCCCCAAATGTCATGAGGGATGAGGTGTGGATGCAAGTATAGCATTTCCTGTGGGGTAGCTACTAAGGGAACAATTTTGGGAAGGGAGGAGTCACAGAGGGAGCGGTTGCTGTAGAAGGCAGTGAGGGGAAGAAAGGAGAGGAAGTGTCTGTCTGATGGTGGGATCATGTTGTAGATGGCAAAAATTACAGAGGATGATATGTTGGATGTGGAGGCAGGTGGGGTGGTAGGTGAGGACAAGAGGAATCCTGCCCTTGATGCATCTGGGCGCAGAGGGGCCAGATCAGACATGCAGGAAATGGAGGATATGCGGGTGAGGGCTGAGTTGATGGTAGTAGAGAGGAAGCCACTTTTTTTGAAGAAGGAGGTTATCTTGGATGATCTCGTCCTGGGAGCAGATGCGATGGAGTCAGAGGAATTGTGAGAAAGTAATAGAATCCTTACACGGAAGAGGGTGTGAAATGTTTAATAAAAAGGTGGGTGATGCACGATCAATTGCACAAAGACTGAAGTAACTGAAATTGAAGGCTTTTATTTGCAAGAGATGGACAGCATCCCTGTGTTGATCACTCACACTGTCCTGGACTCGAACTGGGGGCAGCATTGTGGCATGACATCCTTTATGGGAAAGAAAGGGGAGGAGTCACGACCCGGACAGTGAGAGCAGAATCAACCAGGAAAGGTCATGTCATTTACATATAATGAATATGTACAACAGTGGTTTCACCACATTGGGGTGGGAGAGGGGATGTGTATAAGGTAGAAAGGGCAGGAGAGGAGCACAGGCCAACAACTGAGGCCCAGGTATTTAATATAAAGGCAGGGGCGCGGAGGGAAAGTTTTATTTGTTCATTCATTGATGAAGGACTCATCCCCGAAACGTTGATGATAATATAATGGCCTCCTCTGGATGCTCTGGGACCAGCTGAGTTTCTCTAGCATTTTTGTATATTAACTATAATAATAGCATCTGCAGACTTTCTTGTTTCACTCAACTTGGGATTGATTGCTTGTTTAATGTTCTCCAAATGAACCAATGAGTTTTAAAGCCAATGTAGTTATATTTAAAGTATAATTCAGCCAAATAAAACTGCCAATCTGCACACAGTAGTTTCCAAGAGCCCTTTGAGGAAGACGCTGCTTAAGCCTCCTCCTTGTTCTCTTCAAATGGCACCATGGAATCTATTATGAACAACTCAAAAATCTCAACTGAAAGACAGAAATACCAAATAATGTGGCATTTTCTCAGTACATTATTGATCTATCAGCCTGCAAAACCAAAGCAGTCATAGGATTTTTTTGGTCCCATGTGCCTGCTCTTCCATTTAATGGGGTCATCATCACAGTCTTACCTCAACACCACCTTTCTACATTACTCTCATAATTTTTTTAAATTATCTAATTGCATCTGTATTAAATACATTAACAAATGAGGATTCACCGCACCCTTGGGTTCAGAATTATATCGATCCCTTTCTCTCTGGATGTGGAAATTTCTCACCCCATTTTTCTGAGATTGTTCTGGGTACCCAGCAGGGTCATTGAAAACCCTACATCAGCCCTGAAAAGTCCCACAAGAACTTGGTGAATTATTTATATTTATTCACTTTTTTGGACAAAGCCAGGATTTATTGCCTGTCCTTAATTGTACTGAGGAAGATGATGGTGATCTACCACCTCGAACTTCTGTGAAGATACTTGCATAGTGTTTTTGGAGTGAGAATTCTAACATTTGACCCAGGTTTAGGAATATATTTTCAACTAAGCTGCTACAGACCTGTGCAGCAGTAAGAAAGTATCTGGAGCCATCAATAGAAAATCAGAGAAGAGTTGATAAGTAACAGGTCATGTTGCCCTTGATTACCTCTAACAACAAACTACTTACATTTGACATTCAATGGCACTCTATGGCTGAGTTCACTACCAGAACTGTTGACCAAAAATTCAACTTGAACAACCATGTAAATATAATGGCTACAAAAGCTGGTCAGAGGTGAGTTATGCTGCAGCAGATGACTCCACTCATGATGGTCCAAGCTTTATCGCCATCAAGGCACAACTGAGGAGGGTGATGCAAAACTCTTCACCGCCTGGAAGTAGCAGCACCAACTTTTCTCATAAAGTGTCACTATCCTAGGAAAAGCAACTCGCTTGATTGGTGTTCTGTCCATCACCCTGAACATTTATTCCCTCTCGCTGCAGTGTGTACCTGCTACAAAATGGACTGCTATTACTCACTCATCCTACTCTGATATCACCTCCCAAATGTGCGACCACCACAAGCAAGAAGAACCAGGTGTATGCCAGGACCACTACCTACAGGTTCCCCTTCAAGTTGATGTGGAGATAAATCACTGATCTTTCATCATCACTGGCTCTAAATCCTGGCACACCCTACTCATAAGAAATGTGAAAGTATCTTCACCAGAGAGAATGCAGTGGTTCAAGAAGGCAGTACACCACCACCTACTCGAGCACTAGGAATGAACAATACATACTGGCTTTCCCAATGATATTCAGGTTCCAGAAAATGAAAGCATGAGTATTCAATATCACAGTACCAGGAGGAATTTAATTTACTCTCACTCCTGAAATCCAGATGTCTGGAGGTTGAGGAGGAAGCTGCAGGTGGTGGAGTTCCCATGAAGTTGGCACCTTTTTCTCTTTAGATAGTCATGGCTTTGGGTGATCCTGTCTATATAACCTGGGTAAGGAACTGTGGTGCACTTTGTAGATGGTACGATGGAGGTAATGAACATAGTTGGTAAGATGAAAAAACACACAAATGCTGTGAAGATACATCACCAACATTTCAGGCTTGAGTCCTTCACCTTTGCTACATAAAGGCATTGTTTGACCTGCTGAGTTTCTCCAGCATTTTTCGCTTAACCACGGTGTCAACAGAATCCTGTGTTTTACCCCACCCCCCCAAAAAGTTGGTAAAATGGCATTTATCAAGCTGCTTTGTCCTAGATGGCAGTGAACTTCCTGAGAGTTGTTTGTACTGCACTCATCTCCAATATGGTCCATAAGTCAGAGGAACAGAAATAGGTTATTCAGCCCATCGAGTCTGACCCATCATTTAATTATGAGTTGATCCATTATCCCACAGCCCCACTTCCTGGCCTTCTTCCCATAACCCCTTTTGCCCTGGCTAACTAAGAAACTATCAATCTCTGTCTTAAACACATGCAATGCCTCCACAACTGCCTGTGGCAACAAATTCCACAGATTCACCACTCTCTGGCTGAAGAAATTTCTCTGCATCCCTATTCTAAATGGATGCCTTTCAATCTTGAATTTCTGCCTCCATCAGGCTCCTGATTTGTCTCTTATAGATTGTGGGGAAACATTGGAATTTCAGGACACAAATCATTTGTGCGAGATACCTGGCCTTTGACCTGATCTTATAATCAGAGAATTTATGTGGCTGGTTCAGCTGAGTGTCTGGTTAATGGTGACCCCAGGGTATTGATAATGTGAGACACCACAATTAATGACATTACATCACCTTCACTTTCTAGCAATGATCATTGCCTTGTATTTTTGTGCTACAAAATTATTTTTTACTGACAAGCCCATGCACGATCAATGTTTAGATCTTGCTATACTCAGGCATGTAAGGGAAGCTGAATGTTATTACATCAAGGAAACTCACTCTAACTGAAGCCAGTTGGCACAATGTGAAAACATTCAAATTGAAAATTGGAAAATTAATAATCAAAGATTGTTGATATATTTCCAAGTCAGACATCATCCTGGTTTGAGAATATATCATCAACCGTTTATCCTTGCAAAGTATATAATCCTGGAATTCCCCACTAAACAGCCTGGTATGACTGTCTTATCTAGGAGAATTAGATGCTGCTGGTGCGGACCCACTGGGAGCGAGGAGTTTCCTTGAGGTCCAACCGCCCAGTCAACTGCCATCAGCTCCGCACAAGTTTTGAATGGCCCCTTAAAGGACCTGACGGCAGTTTTATTTAAAATCCCTCGACCGCAGGGTCTGCATCCAAGATGGCAGTGCCTCTGATCGGCAGCAGCCACAAAGGGTTGCAGACTCCAAGGGAGCAGAGGACTGGTGCAGGGAACCAGAAAAGGGGAGACCACCACGCGCACCCCCCCCCAATCTGAGGAGAAGCAGAGATGAGCCACAGGACGGTGGTCATGGCGGCAGACCAGTGAGGGGGCTCTGCAGCTGAAAGACCCACGCATGTGTTGGGCTGCTGGTGACTGGAGGCAAGAAACCCGTGGAGGCTGTGGGCTGCTGGAGACTGCTATCAGGAGTCTCGTGCCAGGCTGTGGATTGCTAGTGATGGGCTCAAAACTGGCTGAAGGGGTACCAGGTATCGGAACCTGGATGCAAGGGGGTGTCAAAGGCACTGAAGGGTTCCTGACCATGTTGAAGGTACGGATCTGGAGCTCAGGTTGCTAATGGTTTGGGCTGGACTCTGTGTAGTTGTGGAGGCTGCAGAAGCGCTGGAGGCCTATCTACAGGCATTTGACTCTCTTTTGCTTCTCTTTCTCTGACTGTAAGAACGTCAGGCAATTTCTGCGGATGGTGAATCTGTCTGCATTACAGCAGGAAAAAACAATTTCATGTAATATAACAATTATTACAATGACAATAACTTGAATCTTGAAACACCTCATCTTCAGTCTGGGCATTCTCCAACCAGTGGTATTAACATTCACTTCTCTGGTTTCTGTTAAGAACCACCCTCAATCTTCTTCCCTGTCTCCTTCCCTCTAGTCTGTCCCTTTTCCCTCTGTCTCCTTTCACAGAGCCAAAAACAATTCCCACCTTTCCTCTTATCATATCCAATTAACACCTTTCGGCTGTTGGTCCGGACTCCTCCCTCTCCCCTTCTTCCCCCTTTCTCTCTAGTCTTTAATTAAGATGCCTGCCTGCTTTTGCTTATATCTTGAAGAAGGGCTCAGGCCCAAAACACTGGTAATATATCTTTACATCTGTGGACACTGCAAGACCTCCAGTTCCTCCAGCCTTTCTGTTTATTTTTACTACAATCTCAGCATCCGCAAAATTTCAGGTTTTACTCACCACCACGTTTTCACAACTAGCGACGGGCAATAATTACTGGCCTTGTCTGAGGTGCCCACATTCCAAAACTTAAATAAATTGGCAATCATCAGTAAATATCCTGAGTTCTGACATAATTCTGACATAAAGCAGCTATGAAAGATGGTTGGGTCTTGGACACAGCCCTGGGGATCTCCTGCAGTGATATCCTAGGGCTGGGATGATTGACTTCTGACAACCATAGTTATTTTATTTTGTGTGGTGCATTATTCTGCCATCACACTGTCTTCCCTTTGGCGCCCATTGTTTTCTGTTTTACCAAGGCTCACAGTCAAATCAAATCTTGTCTTGATCTCAATGACTTCTTTCTCACCTTTGGGATTCAGCTTGTTGGTCTCTATTTTGACCAAAAAAAGTTACGAGATCTGGAGCTAAGTGGTCCCAGTGAAAGTTAACCTGGGCATGAGTGAAAAGATACAACTTGATAACATTATCAATGGACCTCCCATCACTTTGCAGATGACTGAAAGATAATTAGTCAGACTGGATTTGTCCTCTTTATGAACAGGACATTCTCAGGAAACCTTCTACAATGTCAGGAAGACTTAAATGTTTAATTGTCTTGGTTTGCCAGAGGCATACCTCATTATAGAATACAAGTGTTCAGTACAGCAGCTGGATATTGGTAAAAATGAAATTCTGCAGACGCTATGATTGTAGTAAAAACACACAGAAATGCTGGAGGAACTCAGCTGGTCTTGCAGAGTCTATAGGAGGTAAAGATATATTAGTGTCTTGTCGGGCCTGAGCCCTCCTTCAAGGTATAAGCAAAAAAATAGGAAGGTATCTGAATAAAGACTGATTGGGTCTTCCACCTAGACACTCCCCAACCGGATGGCACTAACATTGACTTCTCCAGTTTCCGTTAAATCCCGCCCCCTTCTTCTTCCCCTTGTTGCCTCCCCCCCCCCTCTCTCTCTCTCTCTCTCTCTCTCTCCTTTCACAGAGCCAAAGTTAACAACTTTTGGTCTGGACTCCTCCCCCTGCCCTTTCTCTCTCCAGTCTCCAGTCTTTATTCAGATGCTTTCTGTTTTTTGCTTATTCCTTGAAGAAGGGCTCAGGCCTGAAATGTCCTATGGACACTGCGAACCAGCTGAGTTCTCCCAGCATCTCTGTGTGTTTTTAGTAGCTGAATGTTGTCTGGTGCCACAGCTTATGCTGCATCCATGGCTCTTAGGTATTCCTTGATATTACATACAGTGGATTGAATTGGTTGAGGACAGACTTCTGTGATGTTTCTTTAATTGTAATAAACAAACTTAGGTTCTTTCAAAACAACTATACTTTATTTGCTATATTCATGACCGTGTGGATGCATCCAACTTGAATCCAACTGAAGCTGCAACCAACTAGTCTCTGACTTCCCTTAGTTGTCAGGAGGATCACTTGCACTCTAACATTACATCCTCTTTCCTTGCTAACAATATGACACACTAATGTAGTATTCATTTCAATTTAAAGTTCAACACAAATGTAAACACAACATTAGCAGCACAAACTTTTTTAAGTGTGCAGTCTTTTTCTTTTAGAGATTTAGCCTGTCAGGTGCTTTGATAATGTGGG